>NC_089837.1:344918134-345170634 GCF_035609145.1 Eleutherodactylus coqui
TCTGAGCGGCCAAACATGGCAGACTTGCACCGCGCCCACGACATAGGCCTCGGCCCACAGCTTCAGCAATCCTAGGCAGGAAGCAGACTTTCACTGCACCAAGGACATAGGCCTCTGCACGAAGCCTCAGCAATCGCGGGCCTACAGCGGACTCCTATGTTAGCGTAGCTGTGCACGTCTCAGTAGCGCTGTATTGCTCCTGTAGTTTGTCCCAATGCAGTGCCCCGGATAGTAGAGCTAACGTCAGATTAAATACAGGTGGGCTTCGGCCCACACTGCATTCCCCAGTCAGACCGGGGTTTTTAATACATAGACACAGGCAGGTACAACTCACTAATGTGAAGTCCGTGTGGACCGACAGCATGGGTGGCTCCCTGGAACCCACCGGTGGTACATAAGTATATCCCATTGCAGTGCCCAGCACAGCTGAGGTAACGTCAGGTTTAATGCAGGTGGGCTTCGGCCCACACTGCATGCCCCAGTCAGACTGGGGTTCTTTATAAGTAGACACATGCAGTTAGAACTCCGTGTGGACCAACAGCATAGGTGGGTCCCAGGAAGCCACCGGTGGTACAGAAATATATCCCATTGCATTGCCCAGCACAGCTGAGGTAACGTCCGTTTAAATGCAGGTGGGCTTCGGCCCACACTGAATTCCCCAGTCAGACCGGGGTCTTTAATACATAGACACAGGCAGGTACAACTCACTAATGTGAAGTCCGTGTGGACCGACAGCATGGGTGGCTCCCTGGAACCCACCGGCGGTACATAAATATATCCCATTGCAGTGCCCTGCACAGCTGAGGTAACGTCAGGTTTAATGCAGGTGGGCTTCGGCCCACACTGCATGCCCCAGTCAGACTGGGGTTCTTTATAAGTAGACACATGCAGTTACAACTCCGTGTGGACCGACAGCATAGGTGGGTCCCAGGAAGCCACCGGCGCCACAGAAATATATCCCATTGCATTGCCCAGCACAGCTGAGGTAACGTCCGATTAAATGCAGGTGGGCTTCGGCCCACACTGCATTCCCCAGTCAGACCGGGGTTTTTAATACATAGACACAGGCAGGTACAACTCACTGATGTGAAGTCCATGTGGACCGACAGCATGGGTGGCTCCCTGGAACCCACCGGCGGTACATAAATATATCCCATTGCAGTGCCCAGCACAGCTGAGGTAACGTCAGGTTTAATGCAGGTGGGCTTCGGCCCACACTGCATGCCCCAGTCAGACTGGGGTTCTTTATAAGGAGACACATGCAGTTACAACTCCGTGTGGACCGACAGCATAGGTGGGTCCCAGGAAGCCACCGGCGGTACATAAATATATCCCATTGCATTGCCCAGCACAGCTGAGGTAACGTCCGATTAAATGCAGGTGGGCTTCGGCCCACACTGCATTCCCCAGTCAGACCGGGGTTTTTAATACATAGACACAGGCAGGTACAACTCACCAATGTGAAGTCCGTGTGGACCGACAGCATGGGTGGCTCCCTGGAACCCACCGGCAGTACATTAATATATCCCATTGCAGTGCCCAGCACAGCTGAGGTAACGTCAGGTTTAATGCAGGTGGGCTTTGGCCCACACTGCATGCCCCAGTCAAACTGGGGTTCTTTATAAGTAGACACATGCAGTTACAACTCTGTGTGGACCGACAGCATAGGTGGGTCCCAGGAAACCGCTGGCGGTACATAAATATATCCCATTGCATTGCCCAGCACAGCTGAGGTTACGTCCGATTAAATGCAGGTGGTCTTCGGCCAACACTGCATGCCCCAGTCTGACCGGGGTTTTTAACATAGACACTGGCAGGTACAAATCCCTAATGTGAAGTCCCATTGGACCCACAGCATGGGTGGCTCCCTGGTACCCATCGGCGGTACATAAATGTATCCCATTGCAGCGCCCTGCTCAGCAGAGCTGACGTCACATACAATACAGGTGTGCTTCGGCCCACAGTGCATGCCCCAGTCAGACTGGTAATATGTACCTTAACAGTAACCGCGTTGGTGGGAATGTGGTGGCAACTGCGGACCTAGTAGCGCGGTTTTATTTAGTTGGTTTTCGGAATGTGGCCAGGATTAAGTGGGCCGTGGCGGGGGGATGGTGGGGGGGCTCTCTTGTTGTGTCGGTAAAGGTGAAATTCTTGGACTGCCACCAGACGGACCAATGCAAAGGTATTTGCCAAGAATGTTTTCATTGTTGGAGGAGGAGGGGGATGTTTTTGAGGCACTACGTGTCCTCTCCACGTGTCCGTGGTTATATGCACCTTAACAGTAACCACGTTGGTGGGAAATAGCCTCGCCACCATCATGTCTTTGGGAAGCTTCCGTTTCCACACCCCAGTGACATAGCATTAGCAGCGGTATAGGCAGAGCCCAGAATTAGTAGCATTTCAGCGGTAGCATTAGGGATCGGCCCCAGTAACATACCACTAGCAGCATTATAGGGGGAGCACAGTATTAGTTCCATTTCAGTAGTAGTAGCAATCAAGACAGGCCACAGTAACAATTCCGAAGCAGCAGTATAGGGGGAGCACAGTATTAGTTCCATTTCAGTAGTAGTAGCAGTTAAGACAGGCCACAGTAACAATTCCGAAGCAGCAGTATAGGGGGAGCACAGTTTTAGTTCCATTTCAGTAATAGTAGCAATCAAGACAGGCCACAGTAACAATTCCGAAGCAGCAGTATAGGGGGAGCACAGTATTAGTTCCATTTCAGTAGTAGTAGCAGTTAAGACAGGCCACAGTAACAATTCTGAAGCAGCAGTATAGGGAAGCACAGTATTAGTTCCATTTCAGTAGTAGTAGCAGTCAAGACAGGCCACAGTAACAATTCCGAAGCAGCAGTATAGGGGGAGCACAGTATTAGTTCCATTTCAGTAGTAGTAGCAGTCAAGACAGGCCAAAGTAACATTCCCGTTGCAGCAGTTTAGGGAGATAACAGTCTCTTTCACATTTCAGTAGTTGCAGTATAGACAAGGCATCAGTTACATTTATGCAGCAAAAGTGTAGACCAACCCCACACACCTTGCTGTAGCATGAGTGCAGGCGAAGCCCATAAAAATTACTAGGATTACACTGTAGGCGAGGGCCCCAAAAAATTGGTGTACCAACAGTACTAATGTACCTCAGAAAAATTGCCCATGCCCAACCAAGGGCAGGTGAAACCCATTAATCGCTTTGGTTAATGTGGCTTAATTTGTAACTAGGCCTGGAGGCAGCCCAGTTAAAATAAAAATTGGTTCAAGTGCAACTTTCAACGCTTTAATGAGAATTGAAACATATAAACATTGTTTACAAAAGTCATATGACTGAGCCTTGTGGGCCTAAGAAAAATTGCCCGTTCGGCGTGATTACGTGAGGTCTCAGGAGGAGGAGCAGGAGGAGGAGGATGAATATAATACACAGAATGATGAAGCTAAAAGGTCCCCGTTTTTTATGGTGATAGAGAACAATGCTTCCATCCGCGGGTGCAGCCTACGTATTGTTTAGGTACCGCTGCTGTCCACTGGTGGAGAAGAGAAGTCTGGGGAAATCCAGGCTTTGTTCATCTTTATGAGTGTAGGCCTGTCGGCACTGTCAGTTGACAGGCGGGTACGCTTATCTGTGATGATTCCCCCAGCCGCACTAAACACCCTCTCTGACAAGACGCTAGCCGCAGGACAAGCAAGCACCTCCAGGGCATACAGCGCGAGTTCAGGCCACGTGTCCAGCTTCGACACCCAGTAGTTGTAGGGAGCAGAGGCGTCACGGAGGACGATCGTGCGATCGGCTACGTACTCCCTCACCATCCTTTTACAGTGCTCCCGCCGACTCAGCCTTGACTGGGGAGCGGTGACACAGTCTTGCTGGGGAGCCATAAAGCTGTCAAAGGCCTTGGAGAGTGTTCCCCTGCCTGCGCTGTACATGCTGCCTGATCTCCGCACCTCCCCTGCTACCTGGCCCTCGGAACTGCGCCTTCTGCCACTACCGCTGTCGGATGGGAAATTTACCATCAGTTTGTCCGCCAGGGTCCTGTGGTATAGCATCACTCTCGAACCTCTTTCCCCTTCGGGTATGAGAGTGGAAAGGTTCTCCTTATACCGTGGGTCGAGCAGTGTGTACACCCAGTAATCCGTATTGGCCAGAATGCGTGTAACGCGAGGGTCACGAGAAAGGCATCCTAACATGAAGTCAGCCATGTGTGCTAGGGTACCTGTACGCAACACATGGCTGTCCTCACTGAGAAGATCACTTTCAGGATCCTCCTCCTCCTCCTCCTCAGGCCATACACGCTGAAAAGATGACAGACAAGCAGCATGGGTACCCTCAGCAGTGGGCCAAGCTGTCCCTTCCCCCTCCTCCTCATGCTCCTCCCCCTCCTCCTCCTCAATGTGCTGAGATATAGACATGAGGGTGCTCTGACTATCCAGCGACATACTGTCTTCCCCCGCCTCCGTTTCCGAGCGCAAAGCGTCTGCCTTTATGCTTTGCAGGGAACTTCTCAAGAGGCATAGCAGAGGAATGGTGACGCTAATGATTGCTGCATCGCCGCTTACCATCTGGGTAGACTCCTCAAAGTTTCCAAGGACCTGGCAGATGTCTGCCAACCAGGCCCAAGAATTGAGGAGGCTGACTCCCACTACGCCCCCCATGTTGGAGTTGGTATTCCACTATAGCTCTACGCTGCTCATAGAGCCTGGCCAACATGTGGAGCGTAGAGTTCCACCGTGTGGGCACGTCGCACAGCAGTCGGTGCACTGGCAGATTAAACCGATGTTGCAGGGTCCGCAGGGTGGCAGCGTCCGTGTTGGACTTGCGGAAATGTGCGCTGAGCCGGCGCACCTTTCCGAGCAGGTCTGACAAGCGTGGGTAGCTTTTCAGAAACCGCTGAACCACCAAATTAAAGACATGGGCCAGGCATGGCACGTGCGTGAGGCTGCCGAGCTGCAGAGCCACCACCAGGTTACGGCCGTTGTCACACACGACCATGCCCGGTTGGAGGCTCAGCGGCGCAAGCCAGCGGTCGGTCTGCTCTGTCAGACCCTGCAGCAGTTCGTGGGCTGTGTGCCACTTCTCTCCTAAGCTGAGTAGTTTCAGCATGGCCTGCTGGCGCTTGCCCACCGCTGTGCTGCCACCCCGCGCAACACCGACTGGTGGCGACGTGCTGCTGCTGACACATCTTGATTGCGAGACAGAGGTTGCGTAGGAGGAGGAGGAGGAGGAGGGTGGTTTAGTGGAGGAAGCATACACCGCTGCAGATACCACCACCAACCTGGGGGTGGGTAGGACGTGAGCGGTCCCAGGCTCTGACTCGGTCCCAGCCTCCACTAAATTCACCCAATGTGCCATCAGGGAGATATAGTGGCCCTGTCCGCCTGTGCTTGTCCACGTGTGCGTTGTTAAGTGGACCTTGGCAGTAACCGCGTTGGTGAGGGCGCGTACAATGTTGCGGGAGACGTGGTCGTGCAGGGCTGGGACGGCACATCGGGAAAAGTAGTGGCGACTGGGAACCGAGTAGCGCGGGGCCGCCGCCGCCATCATGTTTTTGAAGGCCTCCGTTTTCACAAGCCTATACGGCAGCATCTCCAGGCTGATCAATTTGGCTATGTGCACGTTTAACGCTTGAGCGTGCGGGTGCGTGGCGTACTTGCGCTTGTGCTCAAACAGTTGCGCTAGCGACGGCTGGACGCTGCGCTGAGAGACATTGCTGGATGCGGCCGAGGACAGTGGAGGTGAGCGTGTGGGTGCAGGCCAGGAGACGGTCGTGCCTGTGTCCTGAGAGGGGGGTTGGATCTCAGTGGCAGGTTGGAGCACAGGGGGAGAGGCAGTGGCGCAAACCGGAGGCGGTGAACGGCCTTCGTCCCACCTTGTGGGGTGCTTGGCCACCATATGCCTGCGCATGGTGGTGGTGGTGGCTCCCCGGCTAATCTTGGCGCGACAAAGCTTGCACACCTGTCCTCAGTAGGTGTAGCAAACCAGGTGGGGTCAGTCACCTCATCGTCCAGCTGCTCTTCCTCCGAATCCTCTGTGCGCTCCTGCCTCGGACTTACTGCCCTTACTACTACCTCACTGATAGACAACTGTGTCTGATCGTCATCGTCCTCCTCACCCACTGAAAGCTCTTGAGACAGTTGCCGGAAGGCCTACCCCTACCCCTCAGCATGGTGTATTACGCGTAGAGCAGAAACAGAACGCTGTAATTAAATGTGCCGCTTATTGGCCTGTGGTTGGAGGCTGACTTCGCGTACGTAACGCACTGCAGAGGCAGGAAACAATTATGCGCAAGGCTGGGTATTAATTCACCAACTACTACCCCCAGCAGAGACGCAGTAAACTGAAGGCAGTGACAAGCTGGCCTAATATTGTATTTTTTTGAAGTTTTTGGGAACAACCACACTGCCTGTGATATACACTGTATTTCGATTTCCCTGTTGGAGGCTGACTTCGCGTACGTAACGCACTGCAGAGCAGGAAACAATTATGCGCAAGGCTGGGTATTAATTCACCAACTACTACCCCCAGCAGTAAACTGAAGGCAGTGACAGGCAGGCCAAATACAGTATTTTTTTGAACTTTTTGGGAAAAAGCCCACTGCTTATATAGCCAGTATACCTCTTTCCCTGCCTCACCAGTACTGCCCCTATACTCTGTACAATGACTGCAGACTGAGGACGCTATGGTCTGCACGCCCGATATACAAAAAAAAAAAAAATTGTGCAACACTGCTCCCAGCAGCCTCAACAGTACTGCACATGGTCAGATGTGGCCCTAAGAAGGACCGTTGGGGTTCTTGAAGAATAAAATAATACCTAACACTCTCCCTATAGCAGCAGCATCAGCAGCACTTCCCCTGATCTATGTCAGAATGCATCTGTGGCGAGCCGCGGGAGGGGCAGATTTTAATACTCGGGTGACCCCTTGATCTCCCCAGCCACTCACTGCAGGGGGGTGGTATAGGGCTTGAACGTCGCAGGGGGAAGTTGTAATGCCTTCCCTGTCTTTCTATTGGCCAGAAAAGTGCGCAAATTTCTCAGAGATGAAAGTGAAAGTAACTCGAACATCGCGTGGTGCTCGTCTCGAGTAACGAGCATCTCGAACACCCTAATACTCGAACGAGCATCAAGTTCGGACGAGTATGCTTGCACATCCCTAATACTAAACACAGAGATTTCAATGGGTTCATTCTTATAAGTGTGTTTTGTGCATACATTTTGCTAGCATCGGAAAAAGTAGGACCTGCTCTACTTTCTTGCGTTTTGCACAGAAAAAGTCCCATAGAAGTCTATTGGAGGAGCATAAATCTGCAAGGGGAAAGGTGTGACGCTGCACAAAACGCAGGGAATAGAACACATCTGGAGCTTATTGGGCTTTAAATAGCCAAGAAATGTGGCTATCCATTAAATCCATGGAACGGGTGTATCACGCTTGTGTGTAAACTGGCCTTACATGCCTAAAAAGTACAGTAGTATATCCAGACACGCGGACAACACATAGATTATGTACCTCTTCAAACCTCGTTCATGTGCAAATACCCTACGCTGCGGCAAGCATTTTTGCACATAGGCTTGTGTAAAGCCGCCCTTACTCAAGCTATCTCCACTAAAACAGTATCTGCATGTGTTCTGAATCCTGCTTAGGAAAATCAACCATGAGTTTGCTTTTAGATTCAGAGCCTTTCCTTCGGATACCTACAAGCTGGTACTCTCAGATACTAAAGCAAAGCTGCATTCTCTATTGGGTTCACTATGTGGTACATGACAAAAAAGAGAGCTAAAAAGCAGCTGCTAATATAATTCACACAATTTGACTGCTTATGGAGAAAGATAAATTACACTTAATTGGACTAATTGTGTACATAAGGTAGACTTCACATTTACTGCCCCTTTAGAAGTGGACGTAGGTTTGATAAAAAATCATATCTAGATGTAACTATCACAAGAATGACTTGAGTATGTTTACGGAGCTACAGGATACATTTCAGAGGACAGCCATTGTTCTTCCAAGACATCCTGTTGTCTAGCAGCTGTGATTAATTATGAGACCAATGCGATGTGAGTTTAGCCGTTGGTTATTCGAGGACATGAGTAGAATCTCACCTAACAATGCACTTTCTTACTGAAGTACAAATGAAAACTATAGAACATCTTATGATAAAGATAAGGCACATAACAAATTTCTAAAAAACACATAGGAATCTATCTTCCTAAATACAAGACAGTATGAGAGGAAAGCAAAGTTTAAGGGTGTTTGGAAACCATCTTACTTTAAGCAGCCTTGCTTTTCTGTCTGGTTGCATTAAAATAGTGGATTACAGGGAAAGAGATGAGTCCTCTATGTTTTATTTATGAGATGTTCTTCAGATAAACAGGGGGCTTCAATTTCCATCACTGTCAGCCTGACGTGTTAGCAAGTGCTAAATTCACTGCAAAATAATTATAAGAAACAACTTTCAAGAAACATTTAGCTTTCCCGAAGTTTGAAATTGCTGTCAGCCACATCTGAATCTGAGGTTTATTGGAAATGGATACATTTATTGCCCTGCACAGAATCTCCAGGTACAGAAAACGAATAAGTAGCCTTCTGTGCCTGAAGATCTGCATGGACAGCCATTTTTGGCTCTTCTGCTAGTAATCTTTCATGTTTCTGTTACCTCCACTGCCAACAACTTCAATTTTTTTCCTACAAGAAAAAAACATGAATCTGTTTAATAGATGACAAATAGCCAAGCATGGCATTGTGGGTAATGAAATGCAAATCTAGTGCCTGTGTATGGCATCTGTAGCTGTTGCCTTAAGCTTTTCAGCACACTGACAGACGGTTTTATAGTAGGGTAATATGTTTCCAAGCCTTTTGTCCTTTTCATTTGATTTCCTTCTGCATTGTGTTTGTTGTAATTACACACGTAAACATTTTGTTTCATTTCTACTTATTTTGCCACTGAAAGCAAATGTTAGTGAAAGCAAAGGTTTTCAAAAACACATATGGAAACAAAAATTATGACACTGCATTCAGTTTTCCTTTCCTATTATAAGTAAAGACAGCACATATGAAAGAAGAATATTTGGATGTGTACTTTCAGATCATTTCTGCTACAGAAGTGCACTGCCATTTTTTCTCTGTAAAAACATAGAAATAAGGTGCCAAATCTGCAACAGATGCAGCAAAATCGCCAGATCTGAACATATCCCTACACATGTAACAATAGCTATAGAATAGCATATATCCTTTGGCAGAAAAGATATATTGTGTGGATTTGAATACAGCTTCCCAGCACTATTGTGTTCTGTCCACATATTTGGCACATTGGTCTGACATATACACTGGCTTACTATAGCTTAATTTTTCCATTCTCTCAAATCACTCTCTCTCTCTACAGGTGTTGGACAAAAATATGGAAACATTGTACAAAATGCATGGAATTTCAATCATTAGCACTGAGCTGCCCTTTTCAACCCTGCTTGGCTGAAAGCTTTCCCACCAAATTTGTATTTACTTCACCTCTTGCCCTGCTCTGGATGGTTTTGGGGGACAGCTGGTAATAGCAGCTAAGTGGCCAAACTTCTAACCAATGGAACCTTGTTGCTTGGACAGAGGTTGCAAATCATATTTCAATAGGACTTGTAGAGACCGATTTTAAGGTATGCGTTTCGTATGGTGTTTCCATATTCAGCCCACTCTATCTATCTATCTATCTATCTATCTATCTATCTATCTCATATCTATCTATTTCATATCTATCTATCTATCTATCTATCTATCAATACATCTATCTATCTATCTATCTATCTATCTATATGTCTCCTATCTATCTTCTATCTATTTATCTCATATCTATCTATCTCCTATCTATCTATCTATCTATCTCATATCTATCTATCTATCTATCTATCTATCTATCTATCTATCTATCTATCTATCTATCTATCTCCTATCTATCTTCTATCTATTTATCTCATATCTATCTATCTATCTATCTATCTCATATCTATCTATCTATCTATCTATCTATCTATCTATCTATCTCCTATCTATCTATCTATCTATCTATCTATCTATCTATCTATCTATCTATCTATATGTCTCCTATCTATCTTCTATCTATTTATCTCATATCTATCTATCTCCTATCTATCTATCTATCTATCTATCTCATATCTATCTATCTATCTATCTATCTATCTATCTATCTATCTATCTATCTCCTATCTATCTTCTATCTATTTATCTCATATCTATCTATCTATCTTCTATCTATCTATCTTCTATCTATCTATCTATCTATCTATCTATCTATCTATCTATCTATATCTTGTCAGGTTTCCATTTCTTTTTTAAAGGTACTAAGGCTTAGTTTACACTAGTGTCATGGAGTACCTTCTATTTATAACAAAACCATACCAGCAATGCCTGCTAAACCTCTGACTTTAATAAAGGTCCATCAAGGTTTTATTTTGGTTTTAATAGAGCTGCAAACTGAACTATTCCTGCTGTCAAAAATACCAGTAAGGTTGATGGAAACCCCAGACAAAGCTCAAAATGTAAGTGTGAAAATTACTTCAGTTCTTATTCTTGTTACCAAAACTGCATTTGTGTCAAAATAAATCGGACTATCGTAACCTTTATGTATCTGCTGAAAGAATGAAGCTGCAACGTAATGATTGCTTGCTATGGCTAAGAACCTCAACTTTTCTTTTACCTAGTTTTCATACCTGGCCCTTTATTAATATATTAACATTAGAGATGAGCGAACGTGTTCGTCCGAACTTGATATCCGTGCGGATATTAGGGTGTTCGGGATGTTCGTTATTCGTAACGAACACCATGCGGTGTTCGGGTTACTTTCACTTCCTTCCCTGAGACGTTAGCGCGCTTTTCTGGCCAATTGAAAGACAGGGAAGGCATTACAACTTCCCCCTGTGACGTTCAAGCCCTATACCACCCCCCTGCAGTGAGTGGCTGGGGAGATCAGGTGTCCGCCTAATATAAAAGTCGGCCCCTCCCGCGGCTCGCCTCAGATGCCTTGTGAGTTAGATGAGGGACAGTGCTGTTTGTACCGGAGCTGCTGTAGGGAAAGAATTGGTAGTTAGTGTAGGCTTCAAGACCCCCAAAGGTCCTTATTAGGGCCACTGATAGCTGTGTGTTGGCTGCTGTTAGCAGTGGCAATTTTTTTTTCTTCTCAAAATCGGCTCTGCAGAGCGTTGCACCCGGCATTAGGGACAGAAGTGTTGCATAGGCAGGGAGAGTGTTAGGAGTGAGTGTAGCCTTCAAGAACCTCAACGGTCCTTTCTAGGGCCATATTTAACCGTGTGCAGTACTGTGCTGGCTGCTGTTAGCTGTGCTGCATATTTTTTTTCTTCTCAAAATCGCCTCTGCAGAGTATTGCACCCTCCATTGATACTGCAGGGAAAGAATTGTGTAGGCAGGGCCACAACACAGTTATTATTCATTGTATATACGCAGTGCGGCCTTTTGCTTGTAAAACAAGTGAAAAAAATTCTATTTGACCTGCCTCTGTCCGTCCTAAGGGCTGTGGACACATGTCGGCTGCGTGTGCAACGTTTAAAAATCAGACGCACCCAGCTACGTTTTACTCCTGGCTTCGCCATTTGCTTTCCTTAATTTGGAAAAAAAATACCTGCTCTGCCAGGGTTATAATAACTCTGCTACCCTCAAGTTCTGTGCCACATTAGCAGGGCCACAGCACAGTTATTAAACTTCTCATGTTCATTGAATATACGCAGTGCTGCCTTTTGGTGGAAAAAAACTGAAAATAATTCTATTTGTCCTGCCTCTGTCCGTCCTAAGGGCGGTGGACACGTGTCGGCTGCGTGTGCAACGTTTAAAAATCAGACGCACCCAGCTACGGTTTACTGCTGGCTTCGCCATTTGCTTTCCTTAATTGGGAAAAAAAATACCTGCTCTGCCAGAGTTAATAACTCTGCTACCCTCAAGTTCTGTGCCACATTAGCAGGGCCACAGCACAGTTATTAAACTTCTCATGTTCATTGAATATACGCAGTGCTGCCTTTTGGTGGAAAAAAACGGAAAATAATTCTATTTGTCCTGCCTCTGTCCGTCCTAAGGGCGGTGGACACGTGTCGGCTGCGTGTGCAACGTTTAAAAATCAGACGCACCCAGCTACGGTTTACTGCTGGCTTCGCCATTTGCTTTCCTTAATTGGGAAAAAAAATACCTGCTCTGCCAGAGTTAATAACTCTGCTACCCTCAAGTTCTGTGCCACATTAGCAGGGCCACAGCACAGTTATTAAACTTCTCATGTTCATTGAATATACGCAGTGCTGCCTTTTGGTGGAAAAAAACGGAAAATAATTCTATTTGTCCTGCCTCTGTCCGTCCTAAGGGCGGTGGACACGTGTCGGCTGCGTGTGCAACGTTTAAAAATCAGACGCACCCAGCTACGGTTTACTGCTGGCTTCGCCATTTGCTTTCCTTAATTGGGAAAAAAAATACCTGCTCTGCCAGAGTTAATAACTCTGCTACCCTCAAGTTCTGTGCCACATTAGCAGGGCCACAGCACAGTTATTAAACTTCTCATGTTCATTGAATATACGCAGTGCTGCCTTTTGGTGGAAAAAAACTGAAAATAATTCTATTTGTCCTGCCTCTGTCCGTCCTAAGGGCGGTGGACACGTGTCGGCTGCGTGTGCAACGTTTAAAAATCAGACGCACCCAGCTACAGTTTACTGCTGGCTTCGCCATTTGCTTTCCTTAATTGGGAAAAAAAATACCTGCTCTGCCAGAGTTATAATAACTCTGCTACCCTCACGTTCTGTGACACATTAGCAGGGCCACAGCACAGTTATTAAACTTAGATTATTCATTCACTAGAGGCAGTGGGGCCTTTCGTTTTCAAAAAAGGGAAAAAATTATATTTGGCCTGCAGTCTTGCGCCAATTTATTTCCTGCCTGTGAAATCAAATCACTGGTAATACAGCATGCTGAGGGGTAGGGGTAGGCCTAGAGGACGTGGACGCGGCCGAGGACGCGGAGGGCCAAGTCAGGGTGTGGGCACAGGCCGAGCTCCTGATCCAGGTGTGTCGCAGCCGACTGCTGCGCGATTAGGAGAGAGGCACGTTTCTGGCGTCCCCACATTCATCGCCCAATTAATGGGTCCACGCGGGAGACGGTTATTAGAAAATGAGCAGTGTGAGCAGGTCCTGTCCTGGATGGCAGAAAGTGCTTCGAGCAACCTATCGTCAACACGCAGTTCTGCGCCGTCCACTGCTGCAAATCCGAATCCTCTGTCTGCTGCTCCTCCTTCCTCCCAGCCTCCTCACTCCACTACAATGACACCTGCTCAGGAGCGGGAACACTCCCAGGAACTGTTCTCGGGCCCCTGCTTAGATTGGGCAGCAGCGGTTCCTCTCCCACCAGAGGAGTTTATCGTCACTGATGCCCAACCATTCGAAAGTTCCCGGGGTCCGGGGGAAGAGGCTGGGGACTTCCGCCAACTGTCTCAACAACTTTCTGTGGGTGAGGAGGACGATGACGATCAGACACAGTTGTCTTGCAGTGAGGTAGTAGTAAGGGCAGTAAGTCCGAGGGAGCAGCGCACAGAGGATTCGGAGGAAGAGCAGCAGGACGATGAGGTGACTGACCCCACCTGGTGTGCAACGCTTACTCAGGAGGACAGGTCTTCAGAGGGGGAGTCAAGGGCATCAGCAGGGCAGGTTGCAAGAGGCAGTGCGGTGGCCAGGGGTAGAGGCAGGGCCAGACCGAATAATCCACCAACTGTTTCCCAAAGCGCCCCCTCGCGCCATGCCACCCTGCAGAGGCCGAGGTGCTCTAAGGTCTGGCAGTTTTTCACAGAGACGCCTGACGACCGACAAACAGTGGTGTGCAACCTTTGTCGCGCAAAGCTCAGCCGGGGAGCCAACACCAACAGCCTCACCACCACCACCATGCGCAGACATATGATGGCCAAGCACCCCACAAGGTGGTACGAAGGCCGTTCAGCGCCTCCGGTTTGCACCCCTGCCTCTCCCCCTGTGCCCCAACCTGCCACTGAGATGCAACCCCCCTCTCAGGACACAGGCACTACCGCCTCATGGCCTGCACCCACACCCTCATCTCCGCTGTCCTCGGCCCCATCCAGCAGTGTAGTTCAGCGCACCGTCCAGCTGTCGCTTGCGCAACTGTTGGAGCGCAAGCGCAAGTACGCCGCCACGCACCCTCACGCTCAAACGTTAACCGTCCGCATAGCAAAATTCATCAGCCTTGAGATGCTGCCGTATAGAGTTGTGGAAACTGAGTCCTTCAAAAGTATCATGGAGGCGGCGGCAACGCGCTACTCAGTTCCCAGTCGCCACTACTTTTCCCGATGTGCCGTCCCAGCCCTGCACGACCACGTCTCCCGCAACATTGTACGCGCCCTCACCAACGCGGTTACTGCCACGGTCCACTTAACAACGGACACGTGGACAAGCACAGGCGGGCAGGGCCACTACATCTCCCTGACGGCACATTGGGTGAATTTAGTGGAGGCTGGGACAGAGTCAGAGCCTGGGACCGCTCATGTCCTACCCACCCCCCGAATTGCGTGCCCCAGCTCGGTGGTGGTATCTGCGGCGGTGTATGCTTCCTCCACTAAACCACCCTCCTCCTCCTCCTACGCAACCTCTGTCTCGCAATCAAGATGTGTCAGCAGCAGCACGTCGCCAGCAGTCGGTGTCACGCGGCGTGGCAGCACACCGGTGGGCAAGCATCAGCAGGTCATGCTGAAACTACTCAGCTTAGGAGAGAAGAGGCACACGGCCCACGAACTGCTGCAGGGTCTGACAGAGCAGACCGACCGCTGGCTTGCGCCGCTGAGCCTCCAACCGGGCATGGTCGTGTGTGACAACGGCCGTAACCTGGTGGCGGCTCTGCAGCTCGGCAGCCTCACGCACGTGCCATGCCTGGCCCACGTCTTTAATTTGGCGGTTCAGCACTTTCTGAAAAGCTACCCACGCTTGTCAGACCTGCTCGTAAAGGCGCGCCGGCTCTGCGCACATTTCCGCAAGTCCCACACGGACGCTGCCACCCTGCGCACCCTGCAACATCACTTTAAGCTGCCAGTGCACCGACTGCTGTGCGACGTGCCCACACGGTGGAACTCTACGCTCCACATGTTGGCCAGGCTCTATGAACAGCGTAGAGCTATAGTCGAATACCAACTCCAACATGGGCGGCGCAGTGGGAGTCAGCCTCCTCAATTCCTTTCAGAAGAGTGGGCCTGGTTGGCAGACATCTGCCATGTCCTTGGTAATTTTGAGGATTCTACCCAGGTGGTGAGCGGCGATGCTACAATCATTAGCGTCACCATTCCTCTGCTATGCATCTTGAGAAATTCCCTGCAAACCATAAAGGCAGCTGCTTTGCGCTTGGAAACGGGGGCGGTGGAAGACAGTATGCCGCTGGATAGTCAGGGCACCCTCCTGTCTATTTCTCAGCGCGTACAGGAGGAGGAGGAGGAGCATGAGTATGAGGGTTAAAATTCTAAATACAGCACCAATCTGGCCCACCCCACTTGCCCCGTTGCCGGCCGTAAGAAGAGACACCACACACAGGAGTCTGGTCTAGCTCCTCACACGGGAGAAAAAACTGCGCACTTTATTACAGATTACATGAGATCTTATACCCTCTGCCCTCTCACCACTAGGGGGTGATGGGCTCATAACCATATATGGGCAGTCCGGATTTGCGGACTGAGACAGTGAAAATTATGTACATGGTTGAACATCTTGATATGGGCTTCTGGGAAAACAGCCAAGTACATGCGTCCTTGCGTCTGGTTCGGTATCTTCTCTGAATTTCTAGAACATCTTCTTGCAAAGCCTTGGGATATCTGATGTAAGGCGACATTTAAGTTTTTTTCATTTGGAATTGAATAAAACTTGCATACAGGTATAAAACATAAAAAACACATATGGCAATATATATATATACCCTCACATGAGGAGGATGAGGAGGAGGGGGAAGAGACAGCTTGGCCCGCTGCTGACGGTACACCGGCTGATTGCCTGTCATCCTTTCAGCGTGTATGGCCTGAGGAGGAGGAGGAGGAGGATCCTGAAAGTGATCTTCCTAGTGAAGACAGCCATGTGTTGCGTACTGGTACCCTGGCACACATGGCTGACTTCATGTTAGGATGCCTTTCTCGTGACCCTCGCGTTGCACGCATTCTGGCCACAACTGATTACTGGGTGTACACACTGCTCGACCCACGCTATAAGGAGAACCTGCCCACTCTCATTCCCGAAGAGCAAAGGGGTTCGAGAGTGTTGCTATACCACAGGACCCTTGCGGACAAGCTGATGGTAAAATTCCCAGCTGACAGCGCTAGTGGCAGAAGGCGCAGTACCGAGGGCAAGGTAGCAGGGGAGGTGCGGAGATCGAGCAGCATGTACATCCCAGGCAGTGCAACAGTCTTTAAGGGCCTGGCCAGCTTTATGGCTCCCCAGCAAGACTGTGTCACCGCTCCCCAGTCAAGGCTGAGTCGGCGGGAGCACTGTAAAAGGATGGTGAGGGAGTACGTAGCCGATCGCACGACCATCCTCGGTGACGCCTCTGCGCCCTACAACTACTGGGTGTCGAAGCTGGACACGTGGCCTGAACTAGCGCTGTATGCCCTGGAGGTGCTTGCTTGTCCTGCGGCTAGCGTCTTGTCGGAGAGGGTGTTTAGTGCGGCTGGGGGAATCATCACAGATAAGCGTAGCCGCTTGTCAACCGACAGTGCCGACAGGCTAACACTCATCAAGATGAACAAAGGCTGGATTTCCACAGACTTCTGTTCTCCACCAGCGGACAGCAGCGATACGTAAGCAATACGTAGGCTGCACCCGCGGATGGAAGCTACGTTCTCTCTCACCATCCAAAACGGGGACATTTCTGCTTCATCAATCTGTGTCTAATATTCCTCCTCCTCCTCCTGCTCCTCCTCCTGAAACCTCACGTAATCACGCTGAACGGGCAATTTTTCTTAGGGCCACAAGGCTCCCTCAAATAATTTTTCTGAACAATTTTTATAAGTTTCAATGCGCTTAAAAGCGTTGGAACTTTAACTTGAACCAATTTTTCGTTACACTGGGCTGCCTCCAGGCCTAGTTACCACTTAAGCCACATTAACCAAAGCGATTCACCTACCATCTTGGTTGGGCATGGCCAATTTTTACTGAGGTACATTAGTACTGTTGGTACACCAATTTTTTGGGGCCCTCACCTACAGTGTAATCATAGCAATTTGTATGTTCTTCGCCTGCACTCATGGTACAGAAAGGTGTGTGGGGTTGGCCTACACTTTAGCTACATAAATGTAACTTGGGCCTTGGCTATACTAAGGCTACTGAAATGGAACTAAGACTGCGCTCCCACTATACTGCTGCTTCAGAATTGTTACTGGGGCCTGTCTTGAGTGCTACTATTGCTGACATGGAACGAAGACTGCGCTCCCGCTATACTGCTGCTTCGGAATTGTTACTGGGGCCTGTCTTGAGTGCTACTATTGCTGACATGGAACGAAGACTGCGCTCCCGCTATACTGCTGCTTCCGAATTGTTACTGGGGCCTGTCTTGAGTGCTACTATTGCTGACATGGAACGAAGACTGCGCTCCTCCTATAATGCTGCTACTGATATGTTAGTGGGGCCTGTCCTAATGCTATGGCTGAAATGTTACGAATTCTGGGCTCTGCCTATACCGCTGCTAATGGTATGTCTCTGGGGTGTGGAAACAGAGGCTTCCCAAAGACATGATGGCGGCGAGGCCATTTCCCACCAACGCGGTTACTGTTAAGGTGCATATAACCCTGGACACGTGGAGAGGACACGTAGTGCCTCAAAAACATCCCCCTCCTCCTCCAACAGGGAAAACATTCTTGGCAAATGCCTTTGCATTGGTTCGTCTGGTGGCAGTCCAAGAATTTCACCTTTACCGACACAACAAGAGAGCCCCCACACCATCCCCCCGCCACGGCCCACTTAATCCTGGCCGCATTCCGAAAACCAACAAAATACAACCGTGCTACTAGGTCCGCAGTCACCACCACATTACCACCAACGCGGTTACTGTTAAGGTGCATAAAACCACGGACACGTGGAGAGGACACGTAGTGCCTCAAAAACATCCCCCTCCTCCTCCAACAGGGAAAACATTCTTGGCAAATGCCTTTGCATTGGTTCGTCTGGTGGCAGTCCAAGAATTTCACCTTTACCGACACAACAAGAGAGCCCCCACACCATCCCCCCGCCACGGCCCACTTAATCCTGGCCGCATTCCGAAAACCAACAAAATACAACCGTGCTACTAGGTCCGCAGTCACCACCACATTACCACCAACGCGGTTACTGTTAAGGTGCATAAAACCACGGACACGTGGAGAGGACACGTAGTGCCTCAAAAACATCCCCCTCCTCCTCCAACAGGGAAAACATTCTTGGCAAATGCCTTTGCATTGGTTCGTCTGGTGGCAGTCCAAGAATTTCACCTTTACCGACACAACAAGAGAGCCCCCACACCATCCCCCCGCCACGGCCCACTTAATCCTGGCTGCATTCCGAAAACCAACAAAATACAACCGTGCTACTAGGTCCGCAGTCACCACCACATTACCACCAACGCGGTTACTGTTAAGGTACATATTACCAGTCTGACTGGGGCATGCAGACACCTTGACAGAATGAATAGTGTGTGGCACATAGGTTCCCCATTGCTATGCCCACGTGTGCAGCTCCTGATGGTGGTGGCACAGGATTATATTTCTCATTGCTTCTGTACAGCATTGTGGGCTATCGCCCCGCCCCTTTTAAAGAGGGTCGCTGCCTAGCCGTGCCAACCCTCTGCAGTGTGTGCCTGCGGTTCCTCCTCATGGCAGACGCACTTCTAAATAGACATGAGGGTGGTGTGGCATGAGGGCAGCTGAAGGCTGCGCAGGGACACTTTGGTGTGCGCTGTGGGGGGGAGGGGGGGCGGTTGGTCAGCATGTAACCCAGGAGAAGTGGCAGCGGAGTGTCATCCAGGCAGTGATTGTGCTTTGTTGTAGCTAGTGTGGTGCTTAGCAAAGGTATGCCATGCTAATGAGGGCTTTTCAGAAGTAAAAGTTGTTGGGAGGGGGGGGGGCCCACTCTTGCCGGTATTGTGGCTTAATAGTGGGACCTGTGAACTTGAGATGCAGCCCAACATGTAGCCCCTCGCCTGCCCTATCCGTTTCTGTGTCATTCCCATCACTTTCTTGAATTGCCCAGATTTTCACACATGAAAACCTTAGCGAGCATCGGCGAAATACAAAAATGTTCTGGTCGCCCATTGACTTCAATGGGGTTCGTTATTCGAAACGAACCCTCGAACATCGCGGGAAGTTCGTTTCGAATAACGAACACCTGAACATTTTGGTGTTCGCTCATCTCTAATTAACATGCAGTATATATATCTAAATACAGTTCTTTGGTCCACCACAGGCATGAGGATTGGGGTTCAATTAATATCTCGGCTTGCTCTATAGCTACCCCTCTACATCTATACTACATATACATCTATACTACAGTGATGTTAATTAAAAAAGAAGGCATTAAACCTAGAATGCAAAAAAACATATGGGAACAATACCGTAAGCATAAACTACAGCTCTGGGGGGAATATTGATTATTCTGAAGGAACGTTTTCTTGGTTGATCTTGCGCATTTCACAGTGTTTTATGATAATTTGACTTGAAACCTTTTGAATATGTTGTGAATTGCATGCTGCTTCATGCATTTATCAAAAAGTTGAAAAGGTTGGCTTAAAAAGAAGACATATTCAGCTTCAATGTTTGCACAAGTATATCTACTTAGCATATTCCAAAGTCTTTGGAAATGTCCCAGAAAATCCACATGCATCTTGCTTTGTCTGCTCATGTGCCCAATCTGTTGGGAGAAATGTAAAAATGTGGTATTCTAAATGAAGATATCACACAGCACTCAATTTCTTTGAAAATGTAATTAAAGACAGTAAATACAACCATATACGACTACATTAGGTCTTCTCAGTTCTGGCTAATAGTCATTTATCATGTAGCCCTTTCTAAAGGTTCTGTCTTAGGCTTTAGTCACACGGGCGTTTTTTCACGCGATTTGCGGATCGCATGATGGATGCGCATCCGCAAATCGCGTGACCGCTGCACGCAAGTCGCCCGCAAATCGCCCGAAAATCTGCTCCTAGCCGCGTTTCATTAGAAACGGGCCGGAGCTGTCCAGCGCATTGCATTCAATGGAGACGGCAATAGAGTCCCGAGCCCGGGATGAATTGTCGGGAAGGGCTTAAATATATAAGCCCTTCCCTGCAATTCATCCTAAAATGTGTAAAAATAAAAAAAATATATATACTCACCTTCTCCCGGCAGCCGGAGCTCCGCGCGACCGTCCTGCAGTGGGTGTGAAGGGGGTGTGAGTCAGACCTGCCCCCTGATTGGCTCAGCGCTGAGCCAATCAGAGGCATGTCTCACTCACACCCATTCATGAATTCATGAATGGATGTGAGTCAGACCTGCCCCTGCGATCTGTGATTTCTGTTCTATAATTTATCGGACGAGCGCATAAAAAGCGCTCATGTGTCCGATACCATTGCAAAGCAATGGTTTTATAAAATCGCCGGACGCATGCGCATGCGCAAATCGCGGCTAAAAACGCCCGTCTGACTAAGGCCTCAAGAAGACATCACATACTATAGGTCAAGAATATTTGGCAGGACACAAATGGAGCCAATGCAATAAGCTGTGGATATATCAGCTTTTCCCAATAAAGTCTGGGGGACATTTTTTTTATTACTGAAACGGCATAATTTCTCTTTGTTCTCTCTTTTCCTGTATCTTCATATCAGCCAGTGATATGTAGAAACTGTAGCAGACAAACGGTGCAAAAACTTTCATCAAACCTATAGCAAAAATGATTTACATGCTATTTGATATCTTCTTTTTAATATTATAATAATATAGCCTTTCAAAAAGGTTTAAACTGTTCCGCAAATGTATGCTGGAATATGCAGCTTAAGGTCTTAGTCAGACGGGCGTTTTTTCGCGCGATTTGCGGATCGCATGACGGATGCGCATCCGCAAATCGCGTGACCGGTGCGCGCAAGTCGCCCGCAAATCGCCCGAAAATCTGCTCCTAGCCGCGTTCAATGGAGACGGCAATAGAGCCGCCTCCATTTAAAGCAATGCGCTGCGGGCGAGCCCGGGATGAATTGTCGGTAAGGGCTTAAATATATAAGCCCTTCCCTGCAATTCATCCTAAAATGTGTTAAAATAAAAAAAAATTGTATACTCACCTTCTCCCGGCAGCCGGAGCTCCGCGCGGCCGTCCTGCAGTGGGTGTGAAGGGGGTGTGAGTCAGACCTGCCCCCTGATTGGCTCAGTGCTGAGCCAATCAGAGGCATGCCTCACTCACACCCATTCATGAATTCATGAATGGATGTGAGTCAGACCTGCCCCTCATTGGCTCAGCGCTGAGAGGCAGCAGTCACTCACCCATTCATGAATTCATGAATGGGCGTGTGAGTGTTTTCAGCCTCTGATTGGTCAGGGCTGTGACCAATCAGAGGCAGATCATTCAGCAGGCGGGGATTTTAAAGCCCCGCCGGCTGAATAGTGCCGAGAAGCAGCTCAGGAGAACTGACAGCGGCCGCGGCTGGACTCCGGCTGCAGCGGAAAGGTGAGTATACAATTTTTTTTAATTTTAACACATTTTAGGATGAATTGCAGGGAAGGGCTTATATATTTAACCCCTTCCCGACAATTCACCCCGCGCATGCCGGCAGCCCATTGCTTTCAATGGAGCGGCTGTATTGCCGCTCCATTGAATTCAATGGGCAAACATCGTTCTTCTCTGCCACAGCTGTTACAGCTGTGGCAGAGAAGAATGATTTGTCTTCTATATGTTCTCAATGGGGTCGGCGCTGCTGCCGCCGGCCCCATTGAGCGCATATACAGAAGAGAACAGGAATCGCAGATCGCAGATAGGTGCGATCTGCGATTTTTTGTTCTATAATTTATCGGACGAGCGCATAAAAAGCGCTCATGTGTCCGATACCATTGCAAAGCAATGGTTTTATAAAATCGCCGGACGCATGCGCATGCGCAAATCGCGGCTAAAAACGCCCGTCTGACTAAGGCCTAAATATGCGTGCCTGTGCCACTGACTACTACGTATCAAGTTTTAGTTCAAATATTACCTGTAGGAGCAATGGAAAATGTTCTTTTGTACTTGATATAAATTGTATGTATTATAGATTTTGAAGTGTAATTATAATTGTAATTAGAGATTGCAAAAGCTGGAGTTATCATTATGCAATTTAGGTCAGTAGCATTAGCTGAGATTTGACCCTTAGGCCCAATGTCCATGGGGCAGATTTTAATGATAAAATCCGCACGTGTCTCCCATGCGGGAGATCCGCAGTTCTAGAAGCCCATCGGGAGGCATTAGCATCTGCAAGGCAATTTAATGCATGTGGAAGAAATCGCAGCATACTCCATTTTTCTGCGGATCCCACAGGGACAACTTCTGTTGAAGTCAATGGAAGCCGTCATATCCGCGGCACACCCGCAGCTGTCAATGTGGCTGCGCCGTGGATCCACAAGCGAACAGGAGATTAGAAAAAAAAAGCATGTCACATGCGCCAGGCATGCCGCTAGTGTGCCGAGCGCATCCGCCGGGCAGAAGAAAGAAGATCCAGCCGCGACGAAGGAGAGCCCTGCAGTGTCCGGACAGGTGATTGAATGTCATTTCTGGCCTCATGGCTGCGGGCATGGCTGGAAACTGCTGCAGGATTCCACACATGGAAACCGTGCATGCCCGTGGGCATGAGGCCTAACAGTCACAAAGCACATGTCATAGTAATTTTTCATTTTTGTGATCTATTTTCATCCCTGTCTTCCAAAAGCTATAACTTTTTTGCTTCTCGATCAACATAGCTATGTTAGGACTTTTTTTGTCAGACAAATGTTTATTTTTAACCCATATTATTGTTTTTTCATTTTTATATTTTCATTCCTACTTTCAAAAAAGTCCATCAGCGTATCTCTCTGATAGTTAGGTTTTTGTGGCATGAGTTGTATTTTTTTATTGGTACTACTTAATGTACCGTATAATGCACTGAACAACTTTGTGAGGGCTCATTTTTTGTGGGTCCCCCTGTGGTGTCTGTTGGTATCATTTTGGAGTACATGCAGCTTTTTATCTTCTTATTACATTTTTTTCTTGGAGACTTTTTTTTTCTAATAACATTCATTGTGCAGGATAAGTAAATATAATCTTGATTGATTGAACTTTTATGGATGTGGCGATGCCAAATGTTTTTTGGGGGGGGTTGTTATAATTTTTTATTATAAATAAGGGAAAGGTTTTTTAAAAAATGTTAATATCTTGTTTTAGTCCCCTAAGTGGATTTGAACTTGCGATTGTTCAGTCACGTATACCACATGTTGTAATACTTCAGTATTGCTCTATATGGAATTTCAGCAAGCAGACATGTCTTAGTAGACAGAAGTACATGGCTGTCCTAAGGGGCTTCAGAAGGCCCCCAGCTACTATGATAACCAGATGGCAACTCACAATCTCAGGCCATTTTGGATATCTGATCACGGTTTCGACCATTTAGATTCTTCTGTCAGAATTTATAGCTGCTTTTAAGGAATAACAGCCTTGGTCAAAGACGGATGGCCTGTTAACACTGCGCACATACTCTTTTGTCAGGACCTGTTTTTTGGCAGATGTGCAGTTTATATAGGTACCATTATGGTGTATATACATCTTTTTGATCATTTTTTATTCATTTTTTTGAGTTCCAAGGAATTCCCATACCATTGAGATTGATGTGTTTTGGTGCCTTCAAAGAGTCTAGTTACCATTGCTGTCATTGGCGACTCAGTGCCTGACCTCACACTGAGGTATTGCAACAAGGACTTTGCAGGGACGCTTGTGAGCTGTTCACTTAATGGACTGGTACTGATGCCAGTCTATGAACGCAGACTTCAGAATTTTGCAATAGCATTATTAAGAGACTGTTCATTGCTTCCTGTCTTGTTATTACTTTTTATAAACATTTGCAGCAAAATGGCTAGCCTGCCTTCGTTGCATGTTACAAGCCCCTGTGACAGGGCCTACATTGCAAAGCATGGCCCACTTTTCAAGGTCTAGGTTGTAATGCTCAAACCCACTTCTTGGGAGGAAAGGAGCCTCTGTCTAGCTCTGACAGTACCTGCTAGCATCCAGGACGAGCCACAAGCTGAAGGTAAGCCTCTATACCCAAACCTAATGGGTATAGCATTTTGGATTTTTTTATGTTAGCATATTAAGCTATGCCACAGGCAAGGTTCAGTAGACTAAAATCCATTGCAGGCTTGAGACCCTTCATTAGGCACCAGGCTACAATGGCAACCCATCAGACCCTGCAATCTTATCTTGAGGGTTGGGGGATTGGATGGTGCTCCCCTATGCTAACTACTTAGATGCCACGGTCAGGATTAATAATGGTATCTAAGTAGTTAAATGACCCCAATCAGAGCTAGCTCTGATCGTAGCCAGCTTGCGGCTGTATGAAACAGCTAACAGCCACTGGTTATGAAGTGGGCTCGACTCCTGAGCCCACTTCTTAACCACCCCAGTAAATGATGGAGTGATTAATATACTTCTAGCATAGGCAGATAATATGGCCCTCAAAGCATAAAAATAATAAAGTTATCACTTGCTTAATTTATTAAAGAAATGCTGTCTAAAGTACATGCCTTTGAATTCTCAACATTTTACTTCTACAGGAAGCTAGGCTCTAGACTTTGTGTATGTCTCTACATAGCAGAAAATGACAGTCACACTTCCACGAAATTCTTTGTGAGTAATACAAAGTGTTGCCAGATCTTATCTGAAATAGGAACATACCATTTACAGTGTCTGCTACATTTATTGCTAGAGCAAGAACTGCCCTATTACACTACAATAAGAAGCATCCAACTGAAATTCCCTTGAGAATTATTACTGAGAGTGAAATTTCTGCTTTATAGGTAGTATGGCCAGATGTAATATATCATACTTTTTTATATACAGACTTTACAGTATATGGTGCTGCTATTACCAATACTACAATTTGGGTAGACTTATCAATAGTATATTAAAATGCATAATTTTCTGACGTTCCTATTAGGCTATATTCACATTTGTATCTTTAGATTTCTCTTAGAGACTCTGATATTTTTGATAACATGAACAGTGCAGTTTGCAACACCATCAAAAATAATGGGACTTTAACCCCATAGTGACCAGACCATTGCCTTTTTACGTCCTGGCCTTCTGGGCTTAATTCCTAGAGGACATAAAAACATGCCTCCTCTGGGAATGACAGCCCTGCAGGCTCAGGACGTGATAGCTCCATGCTGCCAGTTACCGGAGGTAGCCTACAGCATAGAGCTGTCATCCAGGGCTGCTGGACCCCACCCCTGGTCACACGATGCTGGTATCCACCGGATACCAGCGATCGCGTTAAAGTTAATGAAAAGTTGAAAAAAGTTAAGATTTCAGCCCCTCTTACGAATCGGATCCCTAAGGGGAGCTGAGAATACACCCCCCCCCGTCCTCCGCGCCGTCCGGCATCTTCTTCGTTCTCCCCGGTCCTGCCTCCGGCACCTGTACATGCGTGCTAGATGCATTACTTCACGTGCATACGCAGAGAGCCAAGCAGGCCTGGTAAATTTAAAAACTCCCTGCTCCTGGCTAGTATGAGTAGCCGAGAGCAGGGAGCTTTCAACGGGAGCCGCTGTATGCAGTTCCCAGTCACATGATCGCTACTATCCAATAAATAATAGCGATCATGTAGAAGTTACAAAAAAGTTGAAAAAGTGTAAAAAAAAAAGAGAAAAAGTTTGTTTCATCTCCCCTCATGGATCATATCCATGAGGGGAGATGAAATTAGGTACCTAAAGCCCAGAGATTTTTTCGCAGACATTGCCCAGCTTCTCTGCACAGGCGCAAAAGCCGCGGATTGGCGTGGTAATTTAAAATCTCCCCGCACCTGGCTACTAAATGTAGCCAAGAGCCTGGAGATTTCATGGGGTGCCATAGTACGCGTTTCCCAGTCACGTGATCGCCGTTATCCAATGGATAATGGCGATCACGTAAAACTAAAAAAAAAAGCTCAGCTTCCACCTCCCGTCAGGAATCCGATCCGTGAGGGGAGGTGAAATTACTTAACCAAGGCCACTGGCTATGTCCCTTGATGGGATCCTTATCCGCGGACCTTTCCCCAGTTTTGGCGCATGCGCCCATCGCCAAAATGGCAGGCGCAAGCGCAGAAGCTGGTGAGGGCAAGAGGAAATTTTAAATCTCCTTGCTCCTGGCTACTAAAGGTAGCCAAAAGCTTGGAAATGTCACGGGGGGCCGCGATGAGCGGTCTTTGGTCACGTGATCGCCATTATTCAATGGATAATGGCGATCACGTAAAAGTTAAAAGACAGTTAAAGTTTGGCGCTCCGTTCAGTTTCGGCCCCGTTGTGCATCCAGACCGAAGATTAGGGCCACAATGGGTATGTTTCTGAACACGGGACAAATGGGGGTATACATTTTGGGATGAAAGTCTTTATTCCTATGTATGCTGTACAAAAAAACTATTTTTAAAATAATTGCCAAAAAAACAAAAATCGTAATTTTTTTCCTTCTGCTTTGATTCATTTAAAAACGGTGGAGTCAAAATACGCAGTACACCCCTAGATGAATGCGTTATAGGGGTGTTTTTTTTTAATGGGGTAATTGTGGGGGTTCTCTATCGTTTTGACCGCTCAAGGGCTCTACAAGTGGGCACTGGGGCCTAAATCACCTTCAAGCAAAATGTCTGTTCTGAAAAGCACCCACTGCTCCTTTCGGTTAGGACTCTGTTGTGCATACGGACAGAAGATTAGGGCCACAATGGGTATGTTTCTGAACATGGGACAAACGGGGGTATCCATTTTTGGGTGAAAGCCTTCATTCATATGTGTGCTGTACAAAAAAAGCTGTTTTTAAAATCACATAATTGATTAAAAAAAACAAATATCGTAATTTTTTAATTCTGCTTTGATTCATTCAAAAACTGTTGGGTCAAAATATGCAGTACACCCATAAATTAATGCGCTAAGAGGTTTAGTTTCCAAAATTAGGTCATTTGTGGGGGTCCTCTGCGGTTTGGCCGCTCAAGGGGTCTACAAGTGGGCAATGGGGCCTAAAACGCCTTCAAGCAAAATGTCTGATCTGAAAGTCACCGGCTGCTCCTTTCGGTTTTGGCCCCGTTGTGAATACGGACAGAAAATTAGAGCCATAATGGGTATGATTCTGAACACAGGACAAATGGGGATATGCATTTTGAGGTGTAAATCCTCATTTTCATGTGCACTATAGAAAAAAATCCTTTGTTTAAAATTACAAATTTGCAAAAATATGAAATTTTATTTTTTCTCGTCTAAATTGCATTAATTCCTGAAAAGAAACTATGGAGTCAAAATACTCCTGAACCCCCTGAGTGAATACACTAAGGGGTGTAGTTATTAAAATGGGGTCATTTGTTGGGGTATCTATAATTCTGACACCTATGAGCCTTTGCAATCTTGGCTTGGTGCCGGAAAATAAAGTGTTCCTCAAAATGTTGAGAATTAATGTTAAATTTGTACAGCTCCTAAATGGTTAAAAAAACGAAAGTTTTTCCAATGTGTGTCCAGAATAAAGTAAACAGACGGAAATATTGATATTTGAGATACTGCAGTTGGAAATGTGAAAAAATGATGATTTTTTTCAAAATGTTCCCAATTTTAGCGCTTTTAATAAATATATACAAATTCTATCGGTCTATTTTTTCTGCCTAAATGAAGTACAATATGTGGTGAAAAAACAATGTCAGAATCACTTGGATATGCAAAACCTTTACAAAGTTATTCTATGTTAAAGTGACACATGTCAGATTTTCAAAATTTGGCCTGGTCATTAAGGCACAAACAGGCTTGGTCACTAAGGGGTTAACAGAAACCTGACAGACTCAAGGATTTTGAAAAACATTAGTTAACTTTAGACAAGGGCAGTGGAGCTTGTGATAAGATAAGAGAAAAATTATACAACTTATGAATGTTTTTGCCGAGTACTGGAAATCCAAAGCACAATAAATTTACATCTGAAAAAGCAAAAAAATAAATAAATTGTTTCCAATTTGCCCAGTCAAAGCAGTCAAAACATGAAGCTGAACAGACGCGTTCACTTTAATCTTTCCTTCTTAATCCTCGTTTGCGCCTTAATGACCAAATAATTTTTCATTGTCACATTCCAAGAATCATATGTTTTTAATTATGAACGTATCAATACCACATGTGTGATTTATTTACTTTTTTACATAGTACAAGAGGCAAGTTGGGGTTTGGACATTTTTATTTTTTTTAATTATTTTTTTACAATTTTTTTTAATAGTATTTTAACTTTCTTTTTTCCACTACAATATTTTATCATTGTTCTAATTCACTACTATACTTCAGAGGCTGAGCCTAAAAAGCTATCGTAGCTGGCAGACCCAGAGGATACATTAAAGCCTCTCGGTGTCATAGCAACCTATAGGGACCCAGTGATCACATCACGTGGGTCCGATGGGAGCCCTTTCCCTTTGTCAGAATTTTAAATGCCACAAACACACTGAGTGTGGCATGTAAAGGGTTAAGCTGTGGGGTTCGAAGGTTTTGTCAGTCCCCGTTATTAGAGCAGATGCCAGGCTGTTATCCAAAAGCTGAGCACCCACTCTCTCTGGCATGGCAGACTCGCACCAGGCTTCTGATGCAGCTGTTGCCAAAAGACGTTGTTGCAGAATATAGCCCCTTAACTGCCACCGTCAAAAGACGTATGGGCGGTCATTAAGGGGTTAAATTCAGCTGAGGACTCCAATTTCTCATGAAACTAATTCAATACAATAATATGCAAAACCTTTGACAGGCTGCAATTCACGTTACAACTACTGACTGTGCATACAAAAAATCATGTAGGATTGACATCTGGTGACAGAGTATCTGTTGCGATCATGTGGGCAACCTAGGCACGGAGCCCACACGATTGCGACCAAAGGGAGGACTAGGTATGCACACGGGTTTCTGGCAAACTGACCCTGTGCTACATGGAAGGATGGCAAGGCCCTACCTAAGCGAGGACATTGCCCCAATAAGGACAGCCCAGTGGTCTTCGGATCTGGGCCCTAGCTGATCCTAGGAGTCACGCACCAGAACAGGATGCATTCACATGCCACATGACAGGGACTGAACAACACGGCACACAGAGCCAGAAAACACAGCATACAGAAGCCACAATGCAAACAAGATGATAAGCTGAATATAAATGTCAGGTATTAGTTGACATTTTGTACAAAACATGAAAGCTAGCAGGCCACTTCATGGCTCCTGGTCATACTGCTAGTCCCTACACTAACCAGGAGTCCAGCAGAACCGGACAGAGTTCACACAGCACGCTGCAACAGGACAGAGATAGCAGGTCACACAGCAAGCTGACACAAAACTGACAGAATGTAAACGAACAAACGGACATGAACCGCAAGGCACAGATCACACAGCAAACCTCAACAGACAAGGATTCATGACCGCTCACCTTGAACACCAGACAGAGACTGACCAGGAGCTGGGTTTATATGTGAGCACAGGCCTAGGTGATTGGCTAGCAGGAAGTACCACACCCAGCCAGCTCAATCAATTGACCCTGTGAGGTCTGTGCTTTTTTTTTACCCATATCTGACATCACGCATCTCAGCTATACATCTCAGGCTATTTTGAGCCAATAGAATAGTGGTGAGGAAGAACATATCAGTAATATGGTCATTATAACAAAGCAATAATCAAACCATGCAGTAATAACACACACATGATCGCCCATATTGGAGCCTAGAGACTTCCAGCTGCCAGTAGGAACTGGACTTGGGTTCCACTTGAAGACTCCAGAATTAGTGAGTAAGTATTCAGAGCGTATAAAGTTTATAATATTGGAAATTCACTGTTTAAGATTAGGCTTCAATGTGACTTTACACCTTAAGGACCAGGCTGTTTTGTACTTTAAGGACCAGACACCTTTTAGGGATTTTACCCGTGTGGTAATTCTACTGCCCCAATTTTTTTCCTGCAGCTATCAAAAAGCTAAAAAAATGATTTTTTTAAACATTTACAGTTGTTTAAAAAAAAAAAAAGTATATTTATGCTAAAATAAAGTATGGAAACAGGTTCCTCATTTAGTTTCGGACATTTTGATATATCATATGTATGGTTTTGGATTACAGGGCGCTTATAGCGACGATTTTAGTTGGCGTCGGCTTTGAGTAATTTTCTTTCTTATGTATATATTTTAATTTCATTCTGTGATTTTTTTTTTACTTAGTTGTGTAACTATTTTTTTTATCATCCATGTCCCCTATGATGTCATATAAGACCTCTGGGGGACATTCACACAGTCTTTTTTTTTTATTACACACTTTTCCACTGTAGATGGGGCATCTATAGGAGCCCCAGTTACAGGGGAAACTATTCCCCAGTAGTGACAAGAGTCACTGGCAGAGCTGATCAGGATCTAGTAGGACTCTGCAGCTCTGCTGTAACAGGGGTACCCAACGGTCACTTGATTGCTGGGTTGCATAGTGGAAGGAACACTTTCACTTTTTAGTAAATAGTGCTCATTGAGCACTATGTACCCGGGAAAGGAAAAGGAGAAGGCAGAAATGGTTAAAAACACTTCTCTCTTCTCCTCCAGGTTCTCAGCTGTGACTAACACCTGACAACCCAACCTGCTCCTGCTTGATTGCAGCAGCAAAGACTTTAATCCCACGCCTACTATCGGCCGGAATTAAAGCCCAGGATCAAGCGCCGTATATTTACAGCTCTTGGTCCTTAAGGATTTAAGGCTCATTCGCACTAGCGCATTGTGTTCCATTTTCCTGCTCCATTATGGGAGAAAGAAAATGGAACCCACTGGCTGAACAGAACGGTCATATGAGAAATAAACAGTACAAGAACAGACTCCATTGTCTATAATAGGGTCTGTTCACTTTCCAGACAGCAGTCCAGCATTTTACAGGATGAAATAGCGCTTTCTAGCGGATTGGACAAAGTTACAGTTGAATGCCATGTGGAAGTCTAATATAATGATTTACACATCCAGCATGTGCTGCACTCACAGTTGCTATTGTAATTATATCATCATATTTTCTTCCAGAATATGAATTCATTCCAAGTACATATGGAATTCAATACAATAGGAAGACTTCAATTAGTCCTGTGCATCGAAATGAAGGACCCAATTAAACAGTGCAACAATTGTTATGATCAGTTTCTTTCCAATCCTTGCCATTATTAGAAAGTTTAAAATGTACCTGACCTATTAGATAAGTTTTCAGAATAAGCTTCCATGTATATTCATGACGAATAACACTATCTCTGACCATGTTACCACTTATATTCTGCATTTTTCACCAGTTTTCCCTCTCCTGCAGACTCCATCTCTAATTCTCCATTGTCACTCAGCTGGAGGGAATAGACTAGCTACTATGATTTCTTATATAATTTTGATGTTCTCTGTGCACAGTATATATACTTATATACTGTGCACTGAGAACATCAAAATATCTTCTTCTCTTTCTCCATATAGCACACTCTCATAATAAAAAGCATCATAAAGGGTACTATATAGCACTACTGAGCAGTGTAGATGTGATTTCAGTAGCTGTAAGAAATCTGTAAATCACAGAATGTCTGTGTGGGTGTCTATACTTTTCTTCCTTCCTCCGCATAGACTTCTATAGGTTCTGTGAGTCATCACCATCCTTCACTTTCTGCTAGCCTTGTTGGCTCTGCTACAAAAAATAGATTTCGACTCAGCACTCAAGGTGGCTTTAAACTTACATTACTTCCCTAGGGTTTGCTTTTTGTTAGCTTTCTGTTTGAACTGAACATATCATGCAACAGAAAGTCTTCCAGCTTGAAACCTAACTATATATGACACAGTAGAAGCCAGTGTGCCGGTCGTGTATGAATGTTATTTCTAAAATTCTTCATTGGTTGACCACATGCACGTTTTTCTTGTGCCTTAAAAAGTCTGTGCACCTTATAGTCCAAGCACAGGAGCAGGTACCACATGTTTACTGTCCCAATATTTGTGTTGCTTTTTTTTACCAACAATAATCTTCTTCTTCCCCTATGTTGGTTCCTCTGCATCGGGAGGGGTAACATCTCTCCTTAGGGAAAGCACCAGCAGTGTACTGGTCAGTATTTTGCATCAGCATTTGTAATATACAACCATGAGTGTGGCCCAGGAGTGTATCTATAGTGGGTATGGAGTGTGCGGTCGTACCTGGAATCTTAGCTCATAAGGTCTCTCTTCCCCATATGATGAGGTCACTATTAAATATAGGCGTTATAGTTGGTGGCCCTGTTACAGATTTTGCATTGGGACTCAGCAGCCTCAAATTACCTGTCTGGTGTTACCTGCAGAAAAAACTATAATAAAAAGATTTGCTTGTCTTCTTTATTTTGAACCCAATTCTGGTCATGACTTGCAAATACTAATGAAAAATACTGAACAAAATACTTCCATGTGAAAATGGCCGAAGGCTACACTGAAGCTTTGTAATGCTACTGATTGATCATTAACTATCAAGTGTCAGCTGCAGTCCACAAGCTTACATACAATTCAATGTATTCCCTCTGACTGCATATACCTGCCGCGAATTCCACAACAATGTCCGTCCATAGACATGCTGTGGTAATCGATTCTTCACTGCCCACGAGCGGAAATCAACTGTGATTTTCCGCTGGCAGGGGAGAAGGTCAGTGGAAGCCGTCCATCCCGCGATACTTCCGCAGTGAGCACTGCGGAATTACCATGAGAATCCGCAACACAGTCCAGCACCCGTGCGTCATGCGAGACACTCACTGGGGATCCGGAGAGGTGACTATAGGGTCTCTGGGGGGCACCGGGTCTGATTCCGCTGCGATATTTCACATGCGGAATCCGACTCGGCCATGGGCATGAGGCCTTAAGCTGGCATAGATTTGTGGTACACTTTTTGATAATTTCTCTAACTATGTTTGGCTGTAAATCCCACTCACTTTCTTGAAAAGTGATGAGAGCAGCATAAAATTCTAAAAAGTTGCAAATCTTCACTCAGAAAAGGGTGTGTGCCAAAATTCGCATTTTTTTTACTCCACAAAACTGGTGCAGAGCAATAAGAAAAACTCTCCCCTTTGTTTCAGGAGGCTGGAGAAGTTGGGTTTTCCAGGTACAAAAAATGGATGAAAGACTCTAAACAATACAACAAGCCCCCATTTCTAGAATTCCAGTCTTAATCCTTGTATGCACATTCCTCTGTTTCTACACTATAACGAGATTAGAAAGAATTTCACTGCCTGGGGGCTTTTTCCCATGAGCATATATCGGCCCGCCGTTTTCACGGCCGGCCGATATACGCTATGATCTGATGCATTGGATTCCAATGCATCATATCACATGGCCATATTCCTGCGGCGTAGAAGCGCCCAAGCGGCCCAATGTAGCATGGGTGCTTTTACGCCGGGCCAGAAAGATTGTCCTGGAACTATCTTTCCGGCCAGAATACGTTGGCCGCTGCACGGGCTCCTAGGAGAGCCAATGACTGCTAAGCTCCCTCCCTCTTCTCTCCTCCCCTCTCCTCCCCTCTGGCTGTTTATGATGGGAGGGGGCGGGGCGGGGGCACGCCCCGTCCCGCCCGATCCTATTGTTGGCTGCAAACTAGGGGCAGGGAGGCGGCAGGCACCTAGCTCCAACCCCGCCCCTCCTATTGCAAACATCCGGAGGGGAGGAGAGAGGAGGTGAGCTAGCGAGGGGGAGGGAAGGGGGATCAAACTAAGCTGTTTCCCTATGCCCAACGGCATTGCGGCCTCAATGTATATGCGCCAGGGCTGGGCTGTCTGAATGGGCGCACAAACATTAGATTTGTGTGGCTGTAATTTTTACGGAGCCGACGGGCGCACGTAAAAATGCCTGCGACCATGTAAGAGAGCCCTTAAGATGCATTTACACACACAGATAAACACTTAAAATTTGTCAGAAACTGACAGTTTAGAGCGATCATTTTGCATGAGATACTAATGGGCTAATCAGCCCATTAGTAGCTAACTAGTTTCATTTGCATTTATTTAGAGAACAGCAGGTGGTCTGTTCTCTAAATACATCACTATTGTTCTCCAGTGGGACAGCTGCTGAAAGGATGTTATCAGCTCTGCCCATGGAGAATTCAGCATGCAGTTCGTCTTATCAGTCCCAATGAATTTTAAGCTGAGCTGAACTCAGCGATGGACGTAAAGTACACGGTAAGTGCACGATGGGCACATTTACACACAACGATTATTGCTCAAAAGATTGCTTTTGCGCGAATTTTGAGCGATAATCGTTGTGTGTAAAAGGGCCTTCAGGTTTAAGTCGTTGTTACAGATATGATAGATATTTCAGATACAACCTTAAGGTTTGTTCACATATTATATGCGCACACACACAATTAGTATAATGCTGTGATCCACCTGAAGACATTAGCAAATGAAACTTCAGCCACCAGCTGCCACTATAAACACCACCCACTATCTGTCAAATAAACCATCAACCAACCACTGCTGCCAAAAAATACCAAGCACCTCTTACTACCGAAAACCACCAGCCAGTCTTCATTTATACCTATATATTTATTTTTATAATTTTTCGTTTTTGTATTACTTAACTTATATCATTTTCATTTTTTTAATTTATAGATTTATTTTTATTCTTTTATAACTCTTTTATAGTATGTTTTTAATGTTTTTTATTTTTACATTTTGTAATTTATTTATCATTTATTTTATACAACTTATATTTGACATACATTTTTTATCTTTTTTATATATTGTTAATAATGTACATATACACCAAAGCACTGGAGTGGGCTGTGTTTTAATAATATTCCTTTATCGTGCTTTCTGTGCTTTCAATCTGCCTAAACTAAAGCCGAGTTAAAAAGAAAATGTGAAAGAGTGAACGTAAATTAAACGAATGATTTTGTTGTAATCATAGCTGCTTGATGTGATGCAAGCACCTATTAGGACTTATTAGACTTTCCCACTATCTTTGAAACCAAAAAGTCCTCACAGAGGTCAGAGTCAGGGAGATTGAAAAATATGGTACTTTCCTATGAAATTATTCTCTGACTGTAGGATGCACTTTTTAGCAAAAATCTTGCTAACACGTATGTGCATCTTTTGGTCTAAAGTTAGGAGGGTCCAGCAGCTCCAGACCACCTGACCACTTCCATAATGATCAGGTAGAGCACTTTTACATTCAAACTGATCATTAGGACCAGGGCTGCAGGCACGAAAAATACTGCCGCTAAGTCCCACTGCTGCAGATATATTGCTTAAAGAGACTCTGTCACCTACTTTTAACTCTATTAACTAAGCTAAAGGGATAAAAGTAGGTGGCCCATTCAATCTAGGGATGTAAGTATCATACTTACCTTCACTTGTCGTTTCCCATGATTCAGCATTGGAAGTTGTTCCTGCAGTGAGTGACAAATATGTAATATAAGGGAACATCTGCTGGTAAATACTGAGTTTTCAAAGCTCTGTGTTGATACCTTGTATAAACCAGATTAGAAGAACTCTGCTTTGGCCATTATAGGACATTGTTGTTTGTAAATCAATATAAATATCTAATATTTGATGAATATGAGTAAAGACACGTAATTTTATGGCTAATATGAGGGACTATGAGATGAGGGCTGAAGTACAAATGGCAAATAGTAAGTAGAGATGAGCGAACGTGTTCTTCCGAGCTTGATATTCGTGCGAATATTACGGTGTTCGGGATGTTCGTTATTCGTAACGAACACCATGCGGTGTTCTGGTTATTTTCACTTCCTTCCCTGAGACGTTAGCGCGCTTTTCTGGCCAATTGAAAGACAGGGAAGGCATTACAACTTCCCCCTGTGACGTTCAAGCCCTATACCACCCCCCTGCTGTGAGTGGCTGGGAAGATCAGGTGTCACCCGAACATAAAAGTCGGCCCCTCCCGCGGTTCGCCTCAGATGCCGTGTGAGTTAGATGAGGGACAGTGCTGTTTGTACCGGAGCTGCTGTAGGGAAAGAATTGGTAGTTAGTGTAGGCTTCAAGACCCCCCAAAGGTCCTTATTAGGGCCACTGATAGCTGTGTGTTGGCTGCTGTTAGCAGTGGCAATTTTTTTTTCTCAAAATCGCCTCTGCAGACCGTTGCACCCGGCATTAGGGACAGAAGTGCTGCATAGGCAGGGAGAGTGTTAGGAGTGAGTGTAGCCTTCAAGAACCTCAACGGTCCTTTCTAGGGCCATATTTATCCGTGTGCAGTACTGTCCAGGCTGCTGTTAGCTGTGCTGCATTTTTTTTTGCTTCTCAAAATCGCCTCTGCAGAGCATTGCACCCTCCATTGATACTGCAGGGAAAGAATTGTATAGGCAGGGCCACAACACAGTTATTATTCATTGAATATACGCAGTGCTGCCTTTTGCTTGTAAAACAAGTGAAAATAATTCTATTTGTCCGGCCTCTGTTCGTCCTAAGGGCGGTGGACACGTGTCGGCTGCGTGTGACACCTTTAAAAATCATACGCACCCAGCTACGTTTTACTCCTGGCTTCGCCATTTGCTTTCCTTAATTGGGAAAAAAAATACCTGCTCTGCCACAGTTAATAACTCTGCTACCCTCATGTTCTGTGACACATTAGCAGGGACACAGCACAGTTATTAAACTTCTCATGTTCATAGAATATACGCAGTGCTGCCTTTTGGTGCCAAAAAACGGAAAATAATTCTATTTGTCCGGCCTCTGTCCGTCCTAAGGGCGGTGGACACGTGTCGGCTGCGTCTGCAACCTGTAAAAATCATACGCACCCAGCTACGTTTTACTCCTGGCTTCGCCATTTGCTTTCCTTAATTGGGAAAAAAAATACCTGCTCTGCCACAGTTAATAACTCTGCTACCCTCACGTTCTGTGACACATTAGCAGGGACACAGCACAGTTATTAAACTTCTCATGTTCATAGAATATACGCAGTGCTGCCTTTTGTTGCCAAAAAACGGAAAATAATTCTATTTGTCCTGCCTCTGTCCGTCCTAAGGGCGGTGGACACGTGTTGGCTGCGTGTGACACCTTTAAAAATCATACGCACCCAGCTACGTTTTACTCCTGGCTTCGCCATTTGCTTTCCTTAATTGGGAAAAAAAATACCTGCTCTGCCACAGTTAATAACTCTGCTACCCTCACGTTCTGTGACACATTAGCAGGAAAACAGCACAGTTATTAAACTTAGATTATTCATTCACTAGAGGCAGTGGGGCCTTTCGTTTTCAAAAAAGGGAAAAAATTATATTTGGCCTGCAGTCTTGCGCCAATTTATTTCCTGCCTGTGAAATCAAATCACTGGTAATACAGCATGCTGAGGGGTAGGGGTAGGCCTAGAGGACGTGGACGCGGCCGAGGACGCGGAGGGCCAAGTCAGGGTGTGGGCACAGGCCAAGCTCCTGATCCAGGTGTGTCGCAGCCGACTGCTGCGCGATTAGGAGAGAGGCACGTTTCTGGCGTCCCCACATTCATCGCCCAATTAATGGGTCCACGCGGGAGACGGTTATTAGAAAATGAGCAGTGTGAGCAGGTCCTGTCCTGGATGGCAGAAAGTGCTTCGAGCAACCTATCGTCTACCCGCAGTTCTGCGCCGTCCACTGCTGCCAATCCGAATCCTCTGTCTGCTGCTCCTCCTTCCTCCCAGCCTCCTCACTCCACTACAATAACACCTGCTCAGGAGCGGGAACAGTCCCAGGAACTGTTCTCGGGCCCCTGCTTAGATTGGGCAGCAGCGGTTCCTCTCCCACCAGAGGAGTTTATCGTCACTGATGCCCAACCATTCGAAAGTTCCCGGGGTCCGGGGGAAGAGGCTGGGGACTTCCGCCAACTGTCTCAACAACTTTCTGTGGGTGAGGAGGACGATGACGATCAGACACAGTTGTCTTGCAGTGAGGTAGTAGTAAGGGCAGTAAGTCCGAGGGAGCAGCGCACAGAGGATTCGGAGGAAGAGCAGCAGGACGATGAGGTGACTGACCCCACCTGGTGTGCAACGCTTACTCAGGAGGACAGGTCTTCAGAGGGGGAGTCAAGGGCATCAGCAGGGCAGGTTGCAAGAGGCAGTGCGGTGGCCAGGGGTAGAGGCAGGGCCAGACCGAATAATCCACCAAGTGTTTCCCAAAGGGCCCCCTCGCGCCATGCCACCCTGCAGAGGCCGAGGTGCTCTAAGGTCTGGCAGTTTTTCACAGAGACGCCTGACGACCGACGAACAGTGGTGTGCAACCTTTGTCGCGCAAAGCTCAGCCGGGGAGCCAACACCAACAGCCTCACCACCACCACCATGCGCAGACATATGATGGCCAAGCACCCCGCAAGGTGGGACGAAGGCCGTTCAGCGCCTCCGGTTTGCACCCCTGCCTCTCCCCCTGTGCCCCAACCTGCCACTGAGATCCAACCCCCCTCTCAGGACACAGGCACTACCGTCTCCTGGCCTGCACCCACACCCTCACCTCCGCTGTCTTCGGCCCCATCCAGCAGTGTAGCTCAGCGCACCGTCCAGCCGTCGCTTGCGCAACTGTTGGAGCGCAAGCGCAAGTACGCCGCCACGCACCCGCACGCTCAAACGTTAACCGTCCGCATAGCAAAATTCATCAGCCTTGAGATGCTGCCGTATAGGGTTGTGGAAACGGAGTCCTTCAAAAGTATCATGGAGGCGGCGGCCCCGCGCTACTCAGTTCCCAGTCGCCACTACTTTTCCCGATGAGCCGTCCCAGCCCTGCACGACCACGTCTCCCGCAACATTGTACGCGCCCTCACCAACGCAGTTAGTGGCAAGGTCCACTTAACTACGGACACGTGGACAAGCACAGGCGGGCAGGGCCACTACATCTCCCTGACGGCACATTGGGTGAATTTAGTGGAGGCTGGGACAGAGTCAGAGCCCGGGACCGCTCACGTCCTACCCACCCCCAGAATTGCGGGCCCCAGCTCTGTGGTGGTATCTGCGGAGGTGTATGCTTCCTCCACTAAAGCACCCTCCTCCTCCTCCTCCTCTGTCTCGCAATCAAGATGTGTTAGCAGCAGCATGTCGCCAGCAGTCGGTGTCGCGCGGTGTGGCAGCACAGCGGTGGGCAAGCGTCAGCAGGCCGTGCTGAAACTACTCAGCTTAGGCGATAAGAGGCACACGGCCCACGAACTGCTGCAGGGTCTGACACAGCAGACCGACCGCTGGCTTGCGCCGCTGAGCCTCCAACCGGGCATGGTCGTGTGTGACAACGGCCGTAACCTGGTGGCGGCTCTGCAGCTCGGCAGCCTCACGCACGTGCCATGCCTGGCCCACGTCTTTAATTTGGTGGTTCAGCGCTTTCTGAAAAGCTACCCACGCTTGTCAGACCTGCTCAAAAAGGCGCGCCGGCTCTGCGCACATTTTCGCAAGTCCCACACGGACGCTGCCACCCTGCGCACCCTGCAACATCACTTTAAGCTGCCAGTGCACCGACTGTTGTGCGACGTGCCCACACGGTGGAACTCTACGCTCCACATGTTGGCCAGGCTCTATGAACAACGTAGAGCTATAGTCGAATACCAACTCCAACATGGGCGGCGCAGTGGGAGTCAGCCTCCTCAATTCCTTTCAGAAGAGTGGGCCTGGTTGGCAGACATCTGCCATGTCCTTGGTAATTTTGAGGAGTCTACCCAGGTGGTGAGCGGCGATGCTACAATCATAGCGTCACCATTCCTCTGCTATGCATCTTGAGAAATTCCCTGCAAACCATAAAGGCAGCTGCTTTGCGCTCGGAAACGGGGGCGGGGGAAGACAGTATGCCGCTGGATAGTCAGGGCACCCTCCTGTCTATTTCTCAGCGCGTACAGGAGGATGAGGAGGAGCATGAGGAGGATGAGGAGGAGGGGGAAGAGACAGCTTGGGCCGCTGCTGACGGTACACCGGCTGATTGCCTGTCATCCTTTCAGCGTGTATGGCCTGAGGAGGAGGAGGAGGAGGAGGAGGATCCTGAAAGTGATCTTCCTAGTGAAGACAGCCATGTGTTGCGTACAGGTACCCTGGCACACATGGCTGACTTCATGTTAGGATGCCTTTCTCGTGACCCTCGCGTTGCACGCATTCTGGCCACGACGGATTACTGGGTGTACACACTGCTCGATCCACGGTATAAGGAGAACCTGCCCACTCTGATTCCCGAAGAGGAAAGGGGTTCGAGAGTGTTGCTATACCACAGGACCCTTGCGGACAAGCTGATGGTAAAATTCCCAGCCGACAGCGCTAGTGGCAGAAGGCGCAGTACCGAGGGCAAGGTTGCAGGGGATGTGCGTAGATCGAGCAGCATGTACATCCCAGGCAGTGCAACAGTCTTTAAGGGCCTGGCCAGCTTTATGGCTCCCCACCAAGACTGTGTCACCGCTCCCCAGTCACGGCTGAGTCGGCGGGAGCACTGTAAAAGGATGGTGAGGGAGTACGTAGCGGATCGCACGACCATCCTTGGTGACGCCTCTGCCCCCTACAACAACACTCTTGCCGGTATTGTGGCTTAATAGTGGGACCTGTGAACTTGAGATGCAGCCCAACATGTAGCCCCTCGCCTGCCCTATCCGTTTCTGTGTCATTCCCATCACTTTCTTGAATTGCCCAGATTTTCACACATGAAAACTTTAGCGACCATCGGCGAAATACAAAAATGCTCTGGTCGCCCATTGACTTCAATGGGGTTCGTTGTTCGAAACGAACCCTCGAGCATCGCGGGAAGTTCGTTCCGAATAACGAACACCCGAACATTTTGGTGTTCGCTCATCTCTAATAGTAAGATATTAGGTCATAAGTGATGAGACAGAGCCTACAAATAGAGTAATGAGTATCAAGTTATGAATGATGAGTCATGGCCACTGGATTATAAAGGCTTATTGAAATTGGGAACATTCTGTGCTCATATAGTGAGAAGTTATGTGTTTTTTGTAACATTTTGCAACAAATGAGCCTATGTTAAATAAAATTATACAATAAAATAGACTTTCTGATATTTTAAGGTTAAAGGAAAACTCAGATTTTGAACAGCAGCTTAAAATATTGAACAGTTAAAACTAGAGATGAGCGAGCACCAAAATGCTCGGGTGCTCGTTACTCGGGACGAACTTTTCGCGATGCTCGAGGGTTCGTTTCGAATAACGAACCCCATTGAAGTCAATGGGCGACCCGAGCATTTTTGTATTTCGCCGATGCTCGCTAAGGTTTTCATGTGTGAAAATCTGGGCAATTCAAGAAAGTGATGGGAACGACACAGCAACGGATAGGGCAGGCGAGGGGCTACATGTTGGGCTGCATCTCAAGTTCACAGGTCCCACTATTAAGCCACAATACCAGCAAGAGTGGGGCCCCCCCTCCCAACAACTTTTACTTCTGAAAAGCCCTCATTAGCATGGCATACCTTAGCTAAGCACCACACTACCTCCAACAAAGCACAATCACTGCCTGCATGACACTCTGCTGCCACTTCTCCTGGGTTACATGCTGCCCAACCCCCCCCCCCCCCCCCCGCACGACAGTGTCCACAGCGTACACCAAATTGTCCCTGCCCAGCCTTCAGCTGCCCTAATGCCACGCCACCCTCATGTCTATTTATAAGTGCGTCTGCCACAGGAAAAGCAGGCACACACTGCAGAGGGTTGGCATGGCTAGGCAGCGACCCCCCCCATAAAAGGGGCGGGCCGATAGTCCACAATGCTGTACAGAAGCAATCAGAAATCCAATCCTGTGCCACCTCCATCTGGAGCTGCACACGTGCGCATAGCAATGGGGAACCTATGTGCCACACACTATTCATTCTGTCAAGGTGTCTGCACGCCCCAGTCAGACCGCGGTTTTTTATAAATAGTCACAGGCAGGTACAACTCCGCAATGGGAATTCCGTGTGCACCCACAGCATGGGTGGCTCCCTGGAACCCACCGGTGGTACATAAAAATATCCCATTGCATTGCCCAACACAGCTGAGGTAGTAATGTCGTGCTTAATGCAGGTGGGCTTCGGCCCACACTGCATGCCCCAGTCAGACTGGGGTTCTTTAGAAGTGGACACAGATGCATTTACAACTCCCTGTGGACCGACAGCATGGGTGGGTGCCAGGAAGCCACCGGCAGTACATAAAAATATCCCATTGCATTGCCCAACACAGCTGAGGTAGTAATGTCGTGCTTAATGCAGGTGGGCTTCGGCCCACACTGCATGCCCTAGTCAGACTGGGGTTCTTTAGAAGTGGACAGATGTAGGTTAAACTCCGTGTGCACCTACAGCATGGGTGGCTCCCTGGAACCCACCGGTGGTACATAAATATATGCCATTGCAGTGCCCTACTCAGCAGAGCTAACGTCAGATACAATACAGGTGGGCTTTGGCCCACGCTGCATGCCCCAGTCAGACTGGTAATATGTACCTTAACAGTAACCTCGTTGGTGGTAATGTGGTGGTGACTGCGGACCTAGTAGCGCGGTTTTATGTAGTTGGTTTTCAGAATGTGGCCATGATTAAGTGGGCCGTGGCGGGGGGATGGTGGTGGTGCTCTCTTGTAGTGTCGTTAAAGGTGAAATTCTTGGACTGCCACCGGACGGACCAATGCAAAGGTATTTGCCAAGAATGTTTTCATTGTTGGAGGAGGAGGGGGATGTTTTGGAGGCACTATGTGTCCTCTCCACGTGTCCGTGGTTATATGCACCTTAACAGTAACAGCGTTGGTGGGAAATGGCCTCGCCGCCATCATGTCTTTGTGAAGCCTCTGTTTCCACACCCCAGTGACATACCATTAGCTGCGGTATAGGCAGAGCCCAGAATTATTCACATTTCAGCGGTAGTATTAGGGACAGGCCCCACTAACATATCACTAGCAGCAGTATAGGGGGAGCGCAGTCTTAGTTCCATTTCAGTAATAGTAGCACTCAAGACAAGCCCCAGTAACAATTCCGAAGCAGCAGTTTAGGGAGATAACAGTCTCTTTCACATTTCAGTAGCTGCAGTATAGACAATGCCCCAGTTACATTTATGTAGCAAAAGTGTAGGCCAACCCCACACACCTTTCTGTACCATGAGTGCAGGCGAAGAACATAGAAATTGCTATGATTACACTGTAGGTGAGGGCCCAAAAAAATTGGTGTAGCAACAGTACTAATGTACCTCATAAAAAATTGGCCATGCCCAACCAAGATGGCAGGTGAAACCCATTAATCGCTTTGGTTAATGTGGCTTAAGTGGTAACTAGGCCTGAAGGCAGCCCAGTTTAACGAAAAATTGGTTCAAGTTAAAGTTTCATCGCTTGTAAGAGCATTGAAACGTATAAAAATTGTTTGGAAAAATTATATGAGTGAGCCTTGTGGCCCAAAGAAAAATTGCCCGTTCGGCGTGATTACGTGAGGTTTCAGGAGGAGGAGCAGGAGGAGGAGGAGGAATATTATACACAGATTGCTGAAGCAGAAATGTCACCGTTTTGGATGGTGATACAGAACGATGCTTCCATCCGCGGGTGCAGCCTACGTATTGCTTAAGTATCGCTGCTGGCCGCTGGTGGAGAAGAGAAGTCTGGGGAAATCCAGGCTTTGTTCATCTTGATGAGTGTAAGCCTGTCAGCACTGTCAGTTGACAGGCGGGTATGCTTATCCGTGATGATTCCCCCAGCTGCACTAAACACCCTCTCTGACAAGACGCTAGCCGCAGGACAAGCAAGCACCTCCAGGGCATACAGCGCGAGTTCAGGCCACGTGTCCAGCTTCGACACCCAGTAGTTGTAGGGGGCAGAGGCGTCACGGAGGACGGTCGTGCGATCGGCTATGTACTCCCTCACCATCCTTTTACAGTGCTCCCGCCGACTCAGCCTTGACTGGGGAGCGGTGACACAGTCTTGGTGGGGAGCCATAAAGCTGTCCAGGGCCTTAAAGAGTGTTGCACTGCCTGTGCTGAACATGCTGCTCGATCTCCGCACCTCCCCTGCTACCTGGCCCTCGGAACTGCGCCTTCTGCCACTAGCGCTGTCGGAGGGGAATTTTACCATCAGCTTGTCCGCCAGGGTCCTGTGGTATAGCAACACTCTCGAACCCCTTTCCTCTTCGGGAATGAGAGTGGAAAAGTTCTCCTTATACCGTGGGTCGAGCAGTGTGTACACCCAGTAATCCGTAGTGGCCAGAATGCGTGCAACACGAGGGTCACGAGAAAGGCATCCTAACATGAAGTAAGCCATGTGTGCCAGGGTACCTGTACGCAACACATGGCTGTCTTCACTAGGAAGATCACTTTCAGGATCCTCCTCCTCCTCCTCCTCCTCCGCCTCCTCCTCCTCAGGCCATACACGCTGAAACGATGACAGGCAAGCAGCATGGGTACCGTCAGCAGTGGGCCAAGCTGTCTCTTCCCCCTCCTCCTCATCCTCCTCAACGCGCTGAGATATAGACAGGAGGGTGCTCTGACTATCCAGCGACATACTGTCTTCCCCCGCCTCCGTTTCCGAGCGCAAAGCATTTGCCTTTATGCTTTGCAGGGAACTTCTCAAGAGGCATAGCAGAGGAATGGTGACGCTAATGATTGCAGCATCGCCGCTCACCACCTGGGTAGACTCCTCAAACTTTCCAAGGACCTGGCAGATGTCTGCCAACCAGGCCCACTCTTCTGAAAATAATTGAGGCTGACTCCCACTGCGCCGCCCCTGTTGGAGTTGGTAATCCACTATAGCTCTACGCTGCTCATAGAGCCTGGCCAACATGTGGAGCGTAGAGTTCCACCGTGTGGGCACGTCGCACAGCAGTCGGTGCACTTGCAGATTAAACCGATGTTGCAGGGTGCGCAGGGTGTGCAGCGTCCGTGTGGGACTTGCGGAAATGTGCGCAGAGCCGGCGCACCTTTACGAGCAGGTCTGACAAGCGTCTGTAGCTTTTCAGAAAGCGCTGAACCACCAAATTAAAGACGTGGGCCAGGCATGGCACGTGCGTGAGACTGCCGAGCTGCAGAGCCGCCACCAGATTACGGCCGTTGTCACACACGACCATGCCCGGTTGGAGGCTCAGCGGCGCAAGCCAACGGTCGGTCTGCTCTGTTAGACCCCGCAGCAGTTCGTGGGCCGTGTGCCTCTTCGCTCCTAAGCTGAGTAGTTTCAGCACGGCCTGCTGACGCTTGCCCACCGCTGTGCTGCCACGCCGCACGACACCGACTGCTGGCGACGTCCTGCTGCTGCTGACACATCTAGATTGCGAGACAGAGGTTGAGGAGGAGGAGGAGGGTGCTTTAGTGGAGGAAGCATACACCGCCGAACATACCACCACCGAGCTGGGGCCCGCAATTCTGGGGATGGGTAGGACGTGAGCGGTCCCAGGCTCTGACTCTGTCCCAGCCTCCACTAAATTCACCCAATCTGCCGTCAGGGAGATGTAGTGGCCCTGCCCGCCTGTGCTTGTCCACGTGTCCGTTGTTAAGTGGACCTTGCCACTAACCGCATTGGTGAGGGCGCGTACAATGTTGCGGGAGACGTGGTCGTGCAGGGCTGCGATGGCACATCGGGAAAAGTAGTGGCGACTGGGAACTGAGTAGCGCGGGGCCGCCGCCGCCATCATACTTTTGAAGGACTCAGTTTCCACAACCCTATACGGCAGCATCTCAAGGCTGATAAATTTCGCTATGTGGACGGTTAACGCTTGAGCGTGCGGGTGCGTGGCGGCGTACTTGCGCTTCCGCTCAAAGACTTGCGCTAGCGACGGCTGGACGGTGCGGTGCGAGACATTGCTGGATGGGGCCGAGGACACCGGAGGTGAGGGTGTGGGTGCAGGCCAGGAGACGGTAGTGCCTGTGTCCTGAGAGGGGGGTTGGATCTCAGTGGCAGGTTGGGGCACAGGGGGAGAGGCAGCGGTGCAAACCGGAGGCGGTGAACGGCCTTCGTCCCACCTTGTGGGGTGCTTGGCCATCATATGTCTGCGCATGGTGGTGGTGGTGAGGCTGTTGGTGGTGGCTCCCCGGCTGATCTTGGCGCGACAAAGGTTGCACACCACTGTTCGTCGGTCGTCAGGCGTCTCAGTGAAAAACTGCCAGACCTTAGAGCACCTCGGCCTCTGCAGGGTGGCATGGCGCGAGGGTGCGCTTTGGGAAACACTTGGTGGATTATTCGGTCTGGCCCTGCCTCTACCCCTGGACACCGCACTGCCTCTTGCAACCTGCCCTGCTGCTGCCCGTGCCTCCCCCTCTGAAGACCTGTCCTGAGTAGGCGTTGCACACCAGGTGGGGTCAGTCACCTCATCGTCCTGCTGCTCTTCCTCCGAATCCTCTGTGCGCTCCTCCATCGCACTTACTGCCCTTACTACTACCTCACTGCAAGACAACTGTGTCTCATCGTCATCGTCCTCCTCACCCACTGAAAGGTCTTGAGACAGTTGCCGGAAGTCCCCAGCCTCATCCCCCGGACCCCGGGAACTTTCGAATGGTTGGGCATCAGTCACGATAAACTCCTCTGGTGGGAGAGGAACCACTGCTGCCCAATCTGAGCAGGGGCCCGAGAACAGTTCCTGGGAGTCTTCCCGCTCCTGAGCATGTGTCATTGTAGTGGAGTGAGGAGGCTGGGAGGAAGGAGGAGCAGCAGCCAGAGGATTCGGATTTGCAGCACTGGACGGCGCAGAACTGTGGGTGGATGATAGCTTGCTCGAAGCACTTTCTGCCATCCACGACAGGACCTGCTCACACTGCTCATTTTCTAATAAAGGTCTCCCGCGTGGACCCATTAATTGGGCGATGAATGTGGGGACGCCAGAAACGTGCCTCTCTCCTAATCGCGCAGCAGTCGGCTGCGATACACCTGGATCAGGAGCTCGCCCTGTGCCCACACCCTCACTTGGGCCTACGCGTCCTCGGCCACGTCCACGTCCTCTAGGCCTACCCCTACCCCTCAGCATGCTGTATCACCAGTGATTTCCCAGGCAGGAAATAAATTGGCGCAAGCCTGCAGGACAAATAGAATTTTTCCCTTTTTTTTTAAAGGGAAGGCCCACTGACTATATTCAATCAGATAAGAAATCTGTTCCACAGAAATGCAGTTATATGAAGTGCAGCAGAGCGGTGATTTTTCCCAGGCAGGAAATAAATTGGCGCAAGACTGCTGTTAAACGTAGCTGGCTGCGTATGATTTTTTTAATATCTCCACCCACCACACACGTACACAGAACGCTGAGGACTGACAGAGGCAGGCCAAATAGAATTTTTCCCTTTTTTTTAAAGGGAAGGCCCACTGACTATATTCAATCAGATAAGAAATCTGTTCCACAGAAATGCAGTTATATGAAGTGCAGCAGAGCGGTGATTTTTCCCAGGCAGGCAGGAAATAAATTGGCGCAAGACTGCTGTTAAACGTAGCTGGCTGCGTATGATTTTTTTACTATCTCCACCCACCACACACGTACACAGAACGCTGAGGACTGACAGAGGCAGGCCAAATAGAATTTTTCCCTTTTTTTTTAAAGGGAAGGCCCACTGACTATATTCAATCAGATAAGAAATCTGTTCCACAGAAATGCAGTTATATGAAGTGCAGCAGAGCGGTGATTTTTCCCAGGCAGGAAATAAATTGGCGCAAGACTGCTGTTAAACGTAGCTGGCTGCGTATTATTTTTTTAATATCTCCACCCACCACACACGTACACAGAACGCTGAGGACTGACAGAGGCAGGCCAAATAGAATTTTTCCCTTTTTTTTTTAAAGGGAAGGCCCATTGACTATATTCAATCAGATAAGAAATCTGTTCCACAGAAATGCAGTTATATGAAGTGCAGCAGAGCGGTGATTTTTCCCAGGCAGGCAGGAAATAAATTGGCGCAAGACTGCTGTTAAACGTAGCTGGCTGCGTATGATTTTTTTACTATCTCCACCCACCACACATGTACACAGAACGCTGAGGACTGACAGAGGCAGGCCAAATAGAATTTTTCCCTTTTTTTTTAAAGGGAAGGCCCACTGACTATATTCAATCAGATAAGAAATCTGTTCCACAGAAATGCAATTATATGAAGTGCAGCAGAGCGGTGATTTTTCCCAGGCAGGCAGGAAATAAATTGGCCCAAGACTGCTGTTAAACGTAGCTGGCTGCGTATGATTTTTTACTATCTCCACCCACCACACACGTACACAGAACTCTGAGGACTGACAGAGGCAGGCCAAATAGAATTTTTCCCTTTTTTTTTTAAAGGGAAGGCCCACTGACTATATTCAATCAGATAAGAAATCTGTTCCACAGAAATGCAGTTATATGAAGTGCAGCAGAGCGGTGATTTTTCCCAGGCAGGAAATAAATTGGCGCAAGACTGCTGTTAAACGTAGCCGGCTGCGTATGATTTTTTTAATATCTCCACCCACCACACACGTACACAGAACGCTGAGGACTGGCAGAGGCAGGCCAAATAGAATTTTTCCCTTTTTTTTTAAAGGGAAGGCCCACTGACTATATTCAATCAGATAAGAAATCTGTTCCACATAAATGCAGTTATATGAAGTGCAGCAGAGCGGTGATTTTTCCCAGGCAGGCAGGAAATAAATTGGCGCAAGACTGCTGTTAAACGTAGCTGGCTGCGTATGATTTTTTTACTATCTCCACCCACCACACACGTACACAGAACGCTGAGGACTGACAGAGGCAGGCCAAATAGAATTTTTCCCTTTTTTTTTAAAGGGAAGGCCAACTGACTATATTCAATCAGATAAGAAATCTGTTCCACAGAAATGCAGTTATATGAAGTGCAGCAGAGCGGTGATTTTTCCCAGGCAGGAAATAAATTGGCGCAAGACTGCTGTTAAACGTAGCTGGCTGCGTATGATTTTTTTAATATCTCCACCCACCACACACGTACACAGAACGCTGAGGACTGACAGAGGCAGGCCAAATAGAATTTTTCCCTTTTTTTTAAAGGGAAGGCCCACTGACTATATTCAATCAGATAAGAAATCTGTTCCACAGAAATGCAGTTATATGAAGTGCAGCAGAGCGGTGGTTTTTCCCAGACAGGCAGGAAATAAATTGGCGCAAGACTGCTGTTAAACGTAGCTGGCTGCGTATGATTTTTTTTACTATCTCCACCCACCACACATGTACACAGAACGCTGAGGACTGACAGAGACAGGCCAAATAGAATTTTTCCCTTTTTTTTTAAAGGGAAGGCCCACTGACTATATTCAATCAATAATATATGTCTTCTGGCCCTGCCTACACAATTCTCTCCCTGTAGTATTACTGCAGGGCGCGATGCTCTGCACAGCCGATTTTGAAAAAAAAAAAAATGCAACACTGCTAACAGCAGCCTGCACAGTACTGCACACGGTTAAATGTGGCCCTAAGAAGGACCGTTGGGGTTCTTGAAGCCTACACTCACTCCTAACACTCTCCCTGCCTAACCACCACTTCTGTCCCTGGACTATTACTGCAGGGCGCAATGCTCTGCAGACAGCCGATTTTGAAAAAAAAAAAATGTGCAACACTGCTAACAGCACCCTCCACAGTACTGCACACGGATAGATGTGGCCCTGAGAAGGACCGTTGGGGTTCTTGAAGCCTACACTCACTCCTAACACTCTCCCTACCGCAGCACCAGCAGCAGCACTTTCCCTCAGCTAACTCACAAGGCATCTGAGGCGAGCCGCGGGAGGGACCGACTTTTATACTCGGGTGACATCTGATCTCCCCAGCCACTCACAGCAGGGGGGTGGTATAGGGCTTGAACGTCACAGGGGGAAGTTGTAATGCCTTCCCTGTCTTTCAATTGGCCAGAAAAGCGCGCTAACGTCTCACAGAGGAAAGTGAAAGTAACCCGAACACCGCGTGGTGCTCGTTAAGAGTAAGGAGCATCCCGAACACCCTAATATTCGCCCGAGCATCAAGCTCGGACGAGTACGTTCGCTCATCACTAGTTAAAACCTATCATAGTTTTGTAAATACTTTGCTGTACTTGTACCAGATTTCATTTAAATAATAGTATACCTCCATTCCCATGTAAAAATAAATCCAGAACTCTGATAGATTTCTCATACCAAGTAGGGATTAGCTATAGGAGGTACAGAAGTAGCAGTAAAACCTGAGCCCTGGTGCCTGAGGGGGCCAAAAGCCTCCTCTGCTACCATTGAGAAGATAACAGTATTATAAATGGTACGTGATAGATGGAGAGTAGTGATAAGCGATTAGTGGAATTATCGGTCTGTGTTGGTACCAGGAGGATTTTAAAAAATCATCATGAAGCAGGACAGCTGATTCCAACTTCCATTGAAATTAATAGGAGTAAAAACTGGGTTCCCTAATTTGCCCTCCAGACGCTCCCCAAATTGCATGGAAATATAGCCACACATATGGGAACACTGCTCCTCCCAAAAATTGTGTAGTACAGGGGTGTAGGAGTCAATAGTAGCACAGATGTGTCACTTTAAACAATAGAAGGACCACTTAGGGTCTCCTAGATCAAAGATTGTGCCAAGGAAGACAGCAGGTGTAGTGCTTCTTTAGGGCAAAGTCAGGTGAGCATTTTTCTGTGAGCGGCTATGTGTGCAAAAAAAAAGCGCATCTGATAGAACCATTAGTTCCCTACGATGTGTTCACATGTCCATCTTTTACAGGCGCAAAATCTTTGCACCTGCAAAAGATAGGACATGTGTGCAGCAGCAAGGTCTGTGCTGTGCATAAAGATTCCCGGCGGGGAGTCCCCTCATCACTGAACACTGTGACAGCACTGTCACAGTGTTCAGTGACAAGGGGACTCCCTGCAAGAACGATAGAATCCCCTGCCATAGCTGTCACTGCTGTGGCAGAGGATTGCAATGTTCTCCCATTGCTTTCAATTAGGCCAGCGCTGCAGCGGGCCCCATGAAAAGCAATGGGCTGCAAGCATCCCCCATAGTGATTTTTGGTGAAGGGCTTGAAATATTAGCCCTTTCCTGAAAATTATCCCTAGCTTATAAAAAAAAAATATACTCACCTCTCTGTCACTGTCGGGGCTCCAGTGCGTCTTGTCGCTTGGCTCCCTGACACTGCTCTGAAGCTCTTTCAGCAGCCGGGGATTTAAAAAGCCCTGCCTCCTGAAATGGCTGTGTCTGATTGGCTGAGTATGAGCCAATCACAGGTAGTGCTCAGCTATTCATTGAATGACAGCTGAGCGTTGCCTGTGATTGGTCACCGCGCTCAGACAATCAGAGGCAGCGCTCAGCCATTCATTGAATTCAAGCACAGTTCTTCTCCAAGGAAAAGCTGTAGAGCTACAGCTGTTTCTTGTGCTTCTTGAGAGAATTAGGGGGGAAAAGGAGGGGGAGTTGAGGAGGGGACAGACAAGAATGAATGTACTGCACGTTTTGGGGGTACCATAAAACGTTGACCACCACTTTCGACATCATGCCCCACCTGCAGGACTTTGACCCAGTGTGCTGTTAAGGATATGTAATGTCTCTGGCTATGCTTGCTGGATCACGTTTCCATGGTCAAGTGCACCATGCCAGGGACACATTATTGCTCACATGGCGGTGCAGGACAATGACAGGTTTTTGGGCAAAGAAATGACAGCTGGTACTGTGAGTGTACATGGAGCATCCCAATGCAAAAAAGCATCTATGTCCACTACCCTAAAGGGCAGCATTTCCATTGCAAGCAGTTGGGCAATGCTTGCATTCAGGCTCTGCGCTTGTAGATGGATCAGGTGGTATATTTCTTTGTGTGTTCCTATAGCTGGAGGATGGAGGACTGGCTGCTGACTTGGAACACGCTAAAATATGAGTTAGATTTCAATGTCGATGAAGGTGCTGGTGATTGTGGCAACTTGATTTCTGCTCTCCTTTTCCAACCCCTGTCTTTGAAGCCTGGTAGCCTGTAGTAGGCATGCTACTGCCCCTACACAAAACTGCCTCTCTGTGCTCAGAGGCTACTGCACGAACAAGGAGGCAGATGGAGGAAGAGGCAGCTACAGCAGCAAAAGAGGCAGCAGGAATAAGCTGACGCTTTGCCCTTTGGTCCAGGTGGGCTCTCCAAGGCAGCAGGTGGTGGGAGTTCATGTGGCTGTTTATACATGTTGTGTTGAGGTTGTTCAAATTCTTGCCACATTTTAAATGCTTACTGCATATCTTATAGATGACCACTATTCTGTCATCACCTGCGGTTTTAGAGAATGACCATGGTGCACAAGCCCTGTGAGCAGAACTAGCTGTGGGCCTGATGTTGGTGTTCTGCAACTAGTAGTAGCTGATAGTGATGGTATGGCCCTTATGTTTTTCTATGACACCCTACTCTCTGTCTTAGCATGGTGCTGCCCCACAATGTTTGCCTCTTCCTCCTACGCCTGCCAGCTGCTATCCTAGCTCTCCCCCTGCCTGTCAATGCTGGGTCAAGCACCTCATCATCTTCCACCTCCTCTTCCACTTTATTCTCGTTCTCTTCCTAAGTGAACTCTATGTCGCAGTGAGCACCAGGAGTTAGCACCTCTGTTTCCACATCTCCCTGAGTACACATTATCTCTGGAGGGCAGACCACACGCACTCACCCACCCTCATGTATCTCTTCAGAGGAAAGAAATTGTTGAGCATCACTATATTCAATGTCTTGGTCTTCTCTTGTGGTTGTTTGGACTGCCCTGTTGACATCTATGACACTGAATGATCAAACAGCTCTTTAGACTGATCCATGGGGACTGCTTCAAAGTGTGCTAGGGATTTGACACAGGGTAAATTAGAGGGGAGATGTGCATGGCTGACTGGTGCAGACTGACTGCTGTGTGTCTGCGACTGGAAGAGGAGATGGCGGTACTTGAGGTACTGTGGTGGTACTGTGTTATTCACTCTACAACCTATTCTGCGTGCTGTGGATGTAATGCACAGGCAAAATCACTTCTAAGAAATGTCCGTGGGCTAGCTTAACTTTGTCTCAACTTGCTTCATGGAGCTTCATGTTGTTTCAGTGTGAACCACTTGAAGTGCCAACCTGGACCATCCTCTACTACCTCCACCCCACCACTACTGACATGTGCCATACTCCTTGCTCTCTTTATGTTTTCCTTTTTTTTCTTTCTTTATTTTTTAATCAGTCCTTTTCTTGGTTACTTTTTATTATATTTTAATGTAACTTTGGCTAACTTTGTAGTTTGCAGAAAACCACTGCTAGCTGTGTAAGACCTGCAAATAATTTGTAGTGGCCAGACTTGCGACACAACATCCTCTGAGGCCACTGACACGCACTGTGTGCTGTTTCCCTGTTTGAGATTTTTTTTTTGCTGTATGTTCACTAGGGATGAGCGAGTATACTCGCTAAGGCACTACTCGCTCGAGTAATGTGCCTTAGCCGAGTATCTCTCTGCTCGTCCCTGAAGATTCGGGGGCCGCCGCGGAGCGGGGAGCGGCGGGGGAGAGCGGGGAGGAACGGAGGGGAGATCTCTCTCTCCCTCTCTCCCGCCCGCTCTCCCCTGCTCCCCGCCGCAACTCAACTGTCAGCTGCAGCGGCTCCCGAATCTTCAGGGACGAGCAGGGAGATACTCGGCTAAAGCACATTACTCGAGCGAGTAGTGCTTTAGCGAGTATACTCGCTCATCCCTAATATTCACCAAAGAACAGCACCTACTAACTCAGCCACAATCCCTGGGCAGCACAATATAGATATATGAGAACAGAAGGCTACAGAATATAGTTTGTAAATTTGTGAACTCTCCCTATTTTGAGCAACATAATTGAAATTCCTTAACCCCACTGCTAGCTGTATAAGGCCTGCAAATAATTTGTAGCGGCTGGACTGGCAACTTTGTACGATGTCTGAGGCTATAAACAAAGAACATGCTAAAGTATAGTTTGTCAGTCTGTTTTGCTGCTATATGCGGTAACAGCAGTAGAAGTATACCCTCTCCCAACATACAGACAACATTTCATACAGACATATAAACGTGATGGAGCTTCTTTCTCTGGTCCCTCCACTACAACCTAGTTTAAGTTCTCTGCTGGTATACAAGCTTTAACACCTGGTAGGAATAAAGCATACAAAGATTCAGATACAAAACAAAAAAACGGCGGCATGTCAGCCCTGATGGTGGACTGACATCACCATCAGGGCTGACATGCCGCCGTTTTTTTGTTTTGTTTTGTTTCGCTTTATTTTGTATGCATCTCAATCTCTATCTCTGTAACAAGCAGGGCTTGACTTAGAACCTCTTGAGCCTGGCCTGGATAGCATTGTGCCACTTTAAATCAATTTAGTTTTCAGTGCTCTATTTAATTTAATTAAAAAACAAATTGATAACACGGCACTGACAGAGTACTGGGGTCTTACATAGGAGTTTATAGCATTGGTTCAACTAAGCCATCTATATAATATAACGCTCATGATAATTTGAGGATTATATTAATCTAATCTACTCCTGTGTAAAGTTACCACCAGAGGACATGAGAGACAGTATCATATTGCCCCTATATCTGGGTGAACTCGTGTGTATTTGATACGGACCCTAGTCAACTGGGGAAACCTGATCGACCAGACTTCCCATTTGGCTGCATTCATATAGCCTAAACGGACCACATATTAATTATCTACAAGCGGATTTGATCTAGCTTGTGATAGTATACTCCTTTAGATCTCCGCTATTTCCATCTTGGCGGTAAGATTGTTAGCCACCCTCCACTACAATAAATCTGGAGCGAATCTTAACCCCTAAGGGGCCCATTTGTTGGGCGAAAAGCGTTGGCCATTGATAGGGCACGCATTAGTATACATTACCATCACTCGTGTGACATATCACGAGGTTGTACACAAACCTGGTTGACTAAAACCCATTGTTATATGTGACTAGCTGTCACGAATGTGTTTTCCTTACGGGTGACAACTCTGTATATATTGACAAAAAACGAGTTGCTAGGGTTATTAATCTGAATACATAACCAGATAGTATGTATAATCTTTCCCCTTTGGGAGTATCAATTATCTGTTATTCCTCTAGAAATATATGTTTGTTTGTTTATTCATAGGTTTTAAATAGATTCTAATAAAAGTTAAATTTTAGGATTATTAGACTGTAGGTCCAATCAGTAAGCTTGGAGAACTGTTCTTGGACCTGGTCTGCCTCTGTGAAGTAGGCATAGAAACACAATGCAGCTTCTCTGTCCTGCGCTGAAAAGATGTCTGCTGGTTACAATGTGTCTATGTTATATATGGTTAGGTCATGTGATGCAGGCTTCCAATGAAACTGCTGCCCATATGCTAGAGGGAGGACACATTTGGTGACATCATCAAAGCACCCTAGCTGTAGGTTGGCTGCATTTTTGATCTCTGTACCACGTGCTATGAGAAATTCAATTTTCCCATGATTTTAGCAAAACATCAGTTTGCAGACACACAGTTCGACTTAGTGAAAATTGGGTTCTTTTTATCGCCCAGCCGATCAACACGAGCAACATTAGTGGGAGCCCTTTTACAAATTTCACATTGTGGCACCGAATCTTTTAATGATGCCTTTGGTTGCCATAATGTGCTCCATGACGTGCCAGAACCAATGCCACTGAGAAAGCAAAGCTGCAGGAAATCCAGCCAGAGAGACTGCTGAAAAGGATTCACATAATCCAGCAGCTCTGCAAATTAAGGTACCCTCAAAAGACGTTCAGAACACAGTGGAGATATGTAAGTGAGGTGGACCCTCAGGAAAAGACCCAATGTTTGTACATGGGTAGTGGCTTAAAAGCAGGCCTGCCAGTTAAAATAGGCAAGCTTGAGCTGACACCAAAAACATTCATTTGCAAGTTGTAGACAAGTTTTTGGACAACACTTGTATTACTTTTGAGCTGCGTGCAGGTGACTGCTATTGCTTGGTTGAAATGTTGGGTGGTATTACCATGTGTTCTACAGCTGAAGTGCGTTGCTGATCTTTGTGATTTATAAAATTTTGTTCCCATACCCCACTCACGTTAGAGTTAAGCATACTCTTAAGACCCTTTTACACAGAAAGATAATTACCTTTGCTTGTAAAAGGGCAATCTATCAAACAACTGAAAGATTGAAAGATTTAGTGATCTATTTGCATAAAGTGTTAATGGCCATTAATGGGCATTAACACTTTATCATCTTCATTTGCATGTAAAAGGACTTGCACCAGTTGTTTGCACAGCTCACTGTGTGTTTAAACATACGCCCAGCTGTGCAAAAAGCTGCCATACATTCCAAGATGAGTGAAATGCATTCAAATGGAATATATTTGCTCAGTCTTTGAGCGGCTGAATGATGGATTTTAAGTTTAACTAAAATCCATTGCTCAAACGAAGACTGCACGATGCCCACGTTTACATGTAACGATTATTGCTCATTTTCAGCGTTTGGACAAATTTTGAGCGATAATTGTTGCGTGTAAAAGGGCCTTAAGTTAATGAAGTAAGTAAAGGTGTTTAACATTTCTGAATAACCACATATTCCTTATCTATTAACAGATATAATGCAGTGTGTGATATAGACTTATCTGTGTTGCTGTCTTATATATGTACTGTGTGGTTTGCATGTTGTGCTTTGCCTCTGAATATGAATAGCTGATATTGTCAAGAATTTCTATCCTACATCAATTAGTTATTTTTGATTGCACAAATTATCCTACAAAAAATTCTTCTGTTGTCAAATAGCATTGATCCATCATAAATTACTCCTCACTTCTTCCAAATCACACATAATTTACTACTAATCCCACATTCTTCATACATCACAGAGTATTTCTCATACTTGCTCTTACCAAATCATTCACCTATTTAATTATGAATAATAATGATCACATTATCAAACTACAATGAAACAAATGAGAGAGCTGCAATTTCCTGCAGAGACAGGGGGCCAGGGAAGTACAGGGAAAACTTAAATGGGTATGCAGCGCTAAACGAGCACTGCAGCCTCTTCATTCTTAGAACAGGTTATGGTCCTGTAATTCTTTAATTAAAAATATCAGGCCCCCACTGATCATGAAGTAATAGCTTATCCTAGATGGGACCAGTTCAAGAGCTTGGCTATTGCTAGAGGTTCCCTGAAATGAATTGAGTGGTAATACACATATGTGATCACTTCTGCCCTCACTCCAGGATGTACTAAAGCCCTATTCTCAAGATAGGGAAGCCCAACAGTTGGATGTTCACCAACCTGAAAGTTATTCCTTAGCCTGTGGAAGGGGGGTAATCATGGCACAACCGTTTTTAATGGATAGAATCAAATGAATTGTGACATATCTTAGAGACCAATTATATGCTGTAATTATCAGGGTCTATGTGCTGAAACTCCCACTGATCACTAGCATGAGGAGGAACAAACCTCTGCTGTATGGGAGTTCTGAAAGCCTGAGCTCCACAGACATATTCTGTGTGCCATGTAAGAAGTTGTTAGACTGATCCAACAAAAACCTGTAATTACAGGGGCAGACAAAGCATGTATGGAACTTATGTAGCTGCACAGGATCCCGGCACGTAAGAGGAGCTCTGTTACCTTAAGACACGAACAGGTTACACCCTGTGTACTCCACTAACCTGTATTGTGTATGACCGCGGAGGCTCGCAGGTGGTCATGCGCAGTACAGGTTTTTTTTATCTTTGTTTGCGTTTCCCGTGCCATTGCTTAGTAAAGATGCAGGTAGCCGCAGCCTATAAGTAACTGCGTATGGGGTACGGGTAGGACTCCTCCATTGACCTCAACGGAGGCCGTCCGCACGGATTTTGCTGCAAAATAGAGCATGCTGAAACTTTTCTTCCACTCACAGAATACGCAATTTGTATCTGTGCGTGTGAAGGATCGAAAGTTCATGCCTTTCAATGCCCGCGTTTTACTGCAGATCGTCCATGCAGATGGTGATCACAAGATACACAATACAAATCCAGTCGCGTGAGACCAGCCAAATAATATTGGATGACATGTTAAAAGCTATGGTCCTTCCCATCTGTACCTCACAGTTATTAGTGAATTGGTACCGGAGTGAAGGATTTTCTGCAGAGTCTTGGCTACCACTCCTCCACCATCAAAGTAGCAGTTAGAAGTCCTGAAGGCCATATAGACACAGAATCTGTGCCTAAATCCTCAAATATGAATATGGCGTAAGGCTGTATTTACATTGGATTAAGATTCCATCAAAAGAAAGCAATAAAACCTTTCCCTGCGGTCCTCTGATGGGATCTGATGCAGTTTTGATGCCACACATGCAATACTTACACTAACTGATGGCTCAAAATGTTTGTAAATCAGCTGCAGTTTGTGAACGTGTTCCTGCATCTAAAGCTGGGCAAACAAAAATGATATCTAAAAAAGTACTTCGGCAATTGTCTTTTAAACACGTAATGCTTCCTTACCCACAATATTCAAGCAGTGTCATTTAATCCACTCCAGCTCAGCTGTATCCACAAATTTAAAGGGGTTGGCCACTTTTAATATAAAATATCCAAAGTGCCCCAGACAATAAATAGAGCCAAAAAGAACTTACTTCAAGTAACTTGAGCTATTTCTATGTAATTTATAAACCCCCACCACTTCACCTGCTCCAGCGGTAGTTCTCTATACAGCAAGCTAGTGTGGGTCAGGAAAAGTGAAAGTAAGAATCCCAGCATGCATCTCTGCTACTGTCTCCATAGTCCCTGACACATCACTTCTCTGCTTGCCTTTCTGTTCTGTTGTGAGCACAGCGGCTGCACCGTCCTCTACCATTTGTAGTCGTTCCTCCAAAGTTTAAAAAGGAAATGGAGTCTCCTAGTTCTGTCTGTAAATAAAGTCACCCGAAAACTATGATAAATGTGTACATATAGATACGTATACATGTTACACATATTATATGCGTTACCACATACACATATAGATGTATCTATACATACTACACATAGACATATCACAGATATCTACACAAACATACAATTCATTGGGAAGTCTTCAGACTCTTTCACTTTTCAACATTTTATATTGTGGCCGTGTGCAAGTTTACAAAAGAATCTAGTTGTTCCCTTCACTCTGCACTCAATATGCTGTAATGACAAAGTGTAAATAGAATGTTCGAAATTTTTGTCATTTTTTTAAAATGAAAAACTAACATTTGGTATTGACATTTCACACCCTGTACTCAGTACTAAATTGAAGCACCATTGGCAACAATTACAATCTGCCATTCTTCTCTGCAGATCCTCTCAAGCTCTGTCAGGTTGAATGGGGACTGTCTGTGGATGGCCATATGCAGGTCTCTACAGAGATGTTTGATTGGTTTTTAAGTCAGGGCTATGGCTGGGCCACCAAAGGACATTGACAGAGTTGTCCCTAAGCCACTTCTTTGTTGTCTTTGCTTTGTGCTTAGGGTCATTGTCTTGTTAGAAGGTGAGCCATCTGTCCAGTCTGAGGTCCATTACGCTCTGGATTAGATTGCATTAAGAATATCTCTATACTTTGCTCCATTCAGCTTTCCATCAACCCTGACCAGACTCCCTGTCCCAGCTGGTGAAAAACACCCCAGAGTATGATTCTGTCACCACCATGCTCACTGCAGGGATGGTGTTGGGCAGATATGAGCAGTACCTGGTTTATTCCAGACATAACAATTAAAATTGAGGCCAAAAAATTCAATCTTGGTTTCATCAGACCAGAGATTCTTGTTTCTCACAGTTAGAGTCCTTTAGGTGCTTTCTGGCAAACTCCAGGTGGGCTTTCATGTGTCTTTTACTGAGCAAAGACTTCTTTCTAGTCACTCTGCCATAAAGTTCAGATTGGTGGAGTGCTGCAGTGATAGTTGACCTTTTGGAAGTCTCTCCTATCTGCACACAGGATCCTTAGAACTCAGTCAAAGTGACAATTGGATTCTGGTCACCTCTCTTACCAATTACGTCATTTGGGGGCTGGACAGCTCTAGGAAGACTCCTGGTTGTTCCAAACTTTTTCCATTTAAGATTATGGAGGCTGCTGTGCTCTTGGGAGCTTTCAGTGCAGCAGAAATGTTTTGTAGCCTTCTTCAGATCTGTACCTCCACACAATCCTGTCTCTGAGCTGTACGGGGAGTCATTTCCTCCTCATGGCTTGGTGTTGGCTCTGATATGCATTGTTAGCTGTGAGACCTTATAGACAGGGGTGAATCTTTTAAAATTATGTCCAGTTAATTGAATTTATCAGAGGTGGACTGTAATCAAGGGGTAGAAGCATTTAAAAAATGATCAAGAGAAATTAGAAGGCCCAGAGAGAAATTTCAAGGGTCATACTGCAGTGAGCTGGAGTTGGCAGATGTAAATCGAGCAGTTTGTTCTAACTCAGGCCTAGTCACAGCAGTGGCTAATCTGCGGAGGATGAAGGTCTGTGCAGTAGACAGATCACACAAGGATGGCTAGAAACCACAGTAGCAAAAGTTCTATCTGACGCCAGTGCCTCAGAGTATCCAGTAATAAGGAAATAAAGAGTTCAGACTCTAAGAGCTTTGGTAAAACTGGAGGCACGCAGTTTACTCTGTACTTGCAAAATTAATAAACAGTTCTCACTTTGTGGATGTTGCAGACAACATCAACTTAAGCAGATTGGCTGATAACATGCATAACAGGCATTAACTCCTTGACTCTCTCTCTTTCCGTTAGGGAAGACAAGGCCACCAGTCTAAGTTATCTGATGGCTACTTTTGACAACTGTTCATGGTGGAATAGACGGAAACAAATGGTCTTTAACTTTCTCTTCTAGACAAGCTGACTTCTGACCTAGCAGGGAAAATTTTCACTCACGATCTCTAGGCCTATCCTTCTTCCCGAGTCCATAAAATCTGCCCTGGCCTGTGTTCACGATTAGGCAGGGGGAAAAACACTCTCTAGCATCTGTCTCCATGACTCGTCTTTCACCCTCTTGTTTCTCGGAAGCATCCCAACCTAAACCTAGGATGGGCTGTACTTGAGCTTGGCTTGGATGGGCTTGCCTGAGCCTAAGCCAGGCTTCTCACGTTCTTCCTCCCCAACTACACTTTTCTTCTCCCCTCTCTTCTCCCTTTCCTCACTAAACTTAACCCCACCCTCTGACCAATCCTAACCCAGACATGAACAACTGACAAGACACAAAGCAGTTTAGGGTGACAGGGGTACAGACATGCACAAGTTAGATAGCACAGACACACTCATATAGACACACATAAACATTCCACATGAGGTAGCTGGACAAGTGCTGTGGGGGCCCTAACTCTGGGCCACTACAAGACCAAGGAGTTTGAATGCTTATGGTCCTTATGTTAGCTTCGGTGTTTCTGATCCTTTAATACTCTCTAGATATACTGTACATTGGTTAGTTATACTATAGATGCTAAGTACAAAGTGCGAATTCTACAAAGCATGGTACAGTTCACATGTACACACTATACCATATCCGAATACACTCATTTTACTGGATGCATATAGAATAATTTTATGGTACAGTTTGCAGATGTTATACAGCACATATTATTATGACTTGAAGTAGATCCCACAAAAAAAGACAGCTTTAAAATTCTTCAGCAATTAAATAATCTACACTCAAGAAATGCCATCATAGTAAGAACATTGTCTATCAACACCTGTCCCATCTACACTGTTAGTAGTGCAGGTAATTAATTATAGAGGAAAAAAGAAAGATACAATGTAACCATCCTTTAAATGGCTTATGATTCATGACTGCAAGAAAAGTGTATTCCTGCACAGGGATCACAGTTCTATGCTAGGTACTGCTCAGTATCATAAAGGTGATGTTTGCACCTACTCTGTTTTTTGGTTTATTTTTAAACCCAAAGTGTAAACAAAGACAGCTACTTAAGATAGGTGTCTTTTTTATTACATTCATCACATTCTGTTTTCTGTCTGCATATCTTTGGGAAGTTGTTAGTCATTAGCTAATATAGAGTCCCATTTAGTTCTGGGCTTCTCATGGTGAGGCACCCTACAATTGTTGGTGACACATTGCTTGAAAGACATTTTTGACAGAAGTATATATCTGCATCCCACTTTTAGCTACAGCAGTTCCCTACTTTTTGGTAACCTTCAGAATGCATGTTAGCATACATTTTGGACCAGTTGGAAGTATGTATACCTGCACGTTCAGAATATACAGGCTTTGTCTGTTGTATGCTACCATGTAGAGGTAGAGGTCTGCATAAACTATTAACATTTTTTAATTAAAACATACTGCTAATCACTTCACTTATGATGCACTAGGACAATGAAATATTTGATTGACAAAGTATACCGAGCCTTTAAAGGGGGTTTTCCGGGCAAATACTTTTGATGATCTATTCTTAGGATAGATCATCAATAGTTAATCGCTGGGGACTCACTGTTTGGGATCTCAAGCGATCAGCTGATTGTCCGGCCTGCTGTCAGTACAGCGGGGTGCGGCATCATCATTGGATTGGAGGCAGAAGCATCACAGAGGGCTTCACTCCCATTGAAATGAATGAGAGCTGAAACCTCCTATTATACTTTCCGTGTTCAACCCCAATGTCAGAGTTGGAAGTCTAACAGAAGACTTTAACTCCCATTGATTTAAATGGAAGTGAAGCCCTCCATAGTGCTTTCGCCTCTGATCCTGATGACGACATTCAGCCCTACTACACTGACATCGGGCCGAGTAATCAGGTGATTGCCACGTATCCTGAGCAACGGGTCCTCGGTAATTAACTATTGATGACATATCCTGGGGATAGATCATCAATGGTATTTGCCCAGAACCCGTCTTTAATGTTAATATGGATTCACAAGCCAAATAAAAAATGAACTGAATATTATTTTTCATTTTAGCTTAGACTCTAACCAGCAGTAAGGTCAAAGCATCGCAATTATCTGGCTGGTCAGACCCTAGTAGAAAAAGGCTGAAAAGTCCTGATTTGGAATGCTGTAATGCTGAATATGAAAGTACCCTAATGACATACCATCAAAATCTTCATCTTATTGATCATTTTAAGGCTTTTTAAATGTTGGCTCAGCGCTACCTAAAAAGATTGGTTAAAATTGTAAATACATAAAAAGGAAAAAAGAAATAGAAAAGTTATAGTAATAAAGGCAAACAAAGAAAAATTAAACACTGCTATATCTTTAATCAATCATATGAATTTCATCATCTTTGTTAATGACTCAGTATGACAGATGTCTAAACTCAAGAGGGCTGTAGGAGTCCTTGTATCCTTAGCTTCACTGAGCCATCACTTAATGAACATACAGTGTGATAGAAGTATTGAAAAGGTGACCAGTGGACACAGCCACTTTATGTAATGTGAAAACAAGTATTGGCATGCTCTACAACAGCTTACTCAGGAGTTCTGAGAGTTGTAAAACAAGGGGCTTTCTTACTCCTACACAGTAATAAGTTATCCTTGTCTTCCTTGATATATTAACAGTTTTGTTGTACTCATATAAACACACTATGGCTGGCTATAGTCAGGACTGGTTGACAAGGTAATCGGTTAGTGATTAGAAAGGGTTAATATCGAAGATCTGGTTACCTGGGGCCATAGGTGCAGTTTCGTGGATTCAGTCGTGAGATGCATTGGATTGAACAGACTTTACCCTCAAGGTGGTAATGTGACAGAAGCCATTGAGAGCCGGGGCTGGGATCATAACCATTAAGAGTTAGGGCCTAGTGAGAGGTGAACTGGAACCCTTGAGGGCAAGGTTAGGAAGTAGGAAGAGGACTCTACACTGTGAGGCCTGATATAGAAGTGGTGGTGCTTTGTAAGATAGGGCCTACAACTTAGGAGGAAATAACCACTTCATTGACAGTGGGAGACACAGATAAACAGATGTGTCCTTCCTTATCTTTCCTCTTGGTCAGACAAATCCTGAGATGTGGGGCAGAAGATGAGTAATTGGAATCCTTAATAAAAGTCATGGAAAGTTAATTAGGGTTGTACCAAACTATGAAGTTATCCCCTATGCACAGGATATGGGATAACCTTATGATTTGTAGGGGTCCGACCGCTGGGACTCTCACAAATTGTGGGAGTGGGGTCTGACCACTGGGGCCCCACTCATCCTGAGAATGGGGGTCCAGATGGTCCTTGCATAAACAAAGCAGTGATCGCACATGCATGCTGTCACTCCATTCATTGCAATGACACTGCTGGAGATTGCTGAGTGAAGAGCACACCATACCCATTTGTTTAAAGAGTGCTATCGTTTTATCTGTCTGAGATGTAGGGCAGTGTGAGTTGAAATTTATTATTTAATGCTCTGGAATCTTCTGAAATGTTTAAGTATACCGTCAGCTTGTGTTATTTGCAACCATTAAGCATTTTGTGCCTCTAATGACTCTCTGTAATCATTAAGCTTCTTTGCCTCTCCAAGTACAGTTGTGTTTAGCAAAATTGAATGGTCTTCACTGAATCTGATCTGTGATTGCCTTTTATTTAAAGGGGAATCACTTGAGAACCAAACATGACAAAATGCTCAGTGATGAACAATCTTTTCCTATCATCCTACAATATTTACTTTAGAGAAAAGCTGCGTGCTGTCATGCAAGCTTCCCTAATGATATCACTCAATGTTAGATTTCCATTTTTATTCTTTTGAAAACATAATTATTTGTCAGATTCTTTATTCATCCTCAATTCAGCTTGTGGAAATTGGTACAATGGCTAAGAGCCAAATTCCTACCAACAGCTGCCACATACATCTTTTCCACATCCTTATATAGAAGCTACTTGGATCAATTGTATCCCAGACAAGCCATAAGCATTGTCACTACACCAGCAAACATTAGGCTGTTTTGGCTCAGAAATAAGGTGTGCTGGAAATGGGCCATTTGGATAGATACTGTATGTCCTTCTAAATCATCTTTCTATTGAGCTCACAGTATGAAAAAAACAAGATCTGATTGATATAGCGGAATTTCAAGCTTTCAGGGCCTTTTGGAGAATTTACTGCATATGAATACTGTACTATTGTCTAAACTCTCAGTTTTCCCCAAGAAGTGTATATTGACAAGGAAAAAATGATTGCCATTAATTTATTTAACAAGGCCTCATGTTCAGGGCTATAGGGACTCTATGTGCCCTGTATTGAGTCAGAGGTATACAGAGGTGCAATATGACTGCATAGATTGCTTTGGCTGCCATATTACAGCTCTGGGCAACTGTGAGATTTTACAGAACCATTACACAACAGTGTGCATAAGACCGTAACTTGTAATGTGTGCAAACTAATGCATTCTTCTGGATGCTATTAAAAACGTCTGCGTGCAAGAGTATTAATTACAGTGCCTAATAGTCTACAGAATAGGATAGGCCTCCCTGTTCCAATAAGGTTGGAATTTTACCTGTGGGTTCTAAAGAATCTACCTTTTCCAGCTTCTTCAGATTTTCAGCATCTGATACATAAGAACATAGTATGTAAGGCTGAAAAAAGACATATGTCCATCCCTTTCTGCTTCTTAGCCCCCAATGTTGATCCTCAATGTTGAGGCAAAAAAATCCCAATGAGGTAGAAGCCATTTTTCCTCATTTAACGGGAAAAAAAGTATTTCCTGGCTCCATTCTAGCATTTGGAATAATGCCTTTATCAACAACCCTTCTGAAGTAATCAGTGACTATAACATGTAATATTGTATCGCTCAAGAAAGACATCCAGGCCTCTCTTGCACTCTTTTATCCAATTCGCCATCACCACGCCCTAAGGCAGAGAGTTCCATAGTCTCACTGCTCTTACAGTAAAGAACCTCCTTCTATGTTGGGGGTTGCCTCCGTGTTATAGTCGCAGTCCTGGGTATAAATAGATGTTACAAGAGATCTCTGTATTGTCTCCTGATGTATTTATAAGTAGTTATTTGGTTGCCTCTCAGCCGTCTTTTTGCTAAATTAATAACACCAATTTTGATAACCTCTCTGGGTATAGTAGTCCGCCCATTCCATTTATTACTTTAGTGCCCGCCTTTGTACCCGCTCAAGCTCTTGAGTACTGTTGCCCAAAACTGTATACAATATCCCATGTGTCGTCTGAAATAACACAAAGTTATTCAAAAAGGAGGAGCAGATTTAGAGATGTAATTACGAACAAACTACAAAAGACAGGTACACAATCCACACATTAATGAAAAGAGGAAGGTTCAAAGTTTTTTATGACATACTACTAGGTTCCTTTTTCTGCCACATTGCAGCACTCCGTGTCTCATTTACAGTTTTATGGTACCTGAGGTGTGTATACATATCCAACCAAGTTCGACTAATTTTCTGTGCCACTTGTAAATTTGCTTGTAACAAGGGGTCGGTTTCTGGAATTGACGCCAGAGTTCACACAAAACGATTTCTCTTGTGGTGTTGTCATTGTCCAATAAACTGTAAACAACAAGAAACTGCACTGCGATGTTCATTCCTCTTTTCAGTGATGTGTGGATTGTGTACCTGTCTTTTGCTGTTTGCCTGTAATTAAATCTCCAAATCCGCTCCTTTTTAAATAACCCTGTGTATGTTAATAGACTTAAAGTCCACAATGGGCATATATTATCTATCCACAGCATGACAGCAGCAATGGCTTTAGCTGTTTTCTGTAGCCTTACAATATGGCTAATGCCACGTTCAGTCTAGATATTGACATTTCCACTCAGTTCTAGGGTTACGATTATGCATGTTCTGAACGTGTTCTCACTGCATAACTGCGTAATCTACTTGGTGATTCACTAGGAATTCCATTATATTTGTGTTGAATAGCCAGAACTAGTAGTAATTTTACCACTATGATTACTCTGGCCATTTGTATTATAACTATGTTTGATTATTACACCTTGATTACTATTATGTATTCCTTTTGTGTTTTTGTCTATAGAGCAGCATCTTAAGCACATTCATTCTGCGCAGACTCTCTGTGTGCAGTATCTAATTTAGGAGGGTTCAGACTGGATCCTATTGGGCCGAGTCTCTGAGTAGACAGGGATTGATCCTTAGAAGGATAAGACAATTACTAAAAGTAAACACAAGTAAATCAATTAAAGAAGATTTGTGTTTTCAAATGGCCAAGTCATGATCCTGACTTTAACCCTATGGAGTCTGTGGCATGACCTGAAATGAATTGTGCACAAGCCACCTGAAAAATATTGATGAATTTAAATACATCTGCGCAGAGAAATAGCCCAAAATTCCTCTGCAATGTAGGGCAAATCTTATTTGTAGCTACAGGAATCATTTGGTGGAGGAGATGCAGGTTTGGTTTTGTGATGTCGCGGCAGTAGAGAGATGGAAGCAGCATAGGTTTTGCATTGTATAATATAACTTTTTATTCTTTTTCACATAGTACTTGGAGACACTACAAAGGAGGGTCTCAATTCCTTTAAAGCCTCTTTTACATGAACATCTTTGCGTGGCTAAGTTAAGTCGCAGTAAAACCACGACTATCAGAACCAATCGTTTCCTATGGATTCATTCAGAAAAACAATTTTTTTTGGCAAGCAAAAATATTGAAGGGAAAAAATAGCACATAGGCGTGGTTACAGCGACCGAAATTCAACGCTGCCCAAAAATATAAGTCTTGCCTTGTCTTTGGACAAAACAACGCAGGAAGCTCCATAGACTCCTATGGGAGTCTATGGGAGCTGTCAGAAAAAGGGAGGGGGAGGGAGTTTTCCGCTGATAAACACTGACAAATGCCTCTAGTAAGGCATCTAAAAGTCATTAAAGTAGTTCTGCCGACCAAGGCATTTCAGGGCTGCGTTGTGTTTTCCCTGCAGCCAGCCATGTGAATGAACAGAAAAATCCTGCATAATAGCCACAACTTGGTCGCAGCTATTCTTCATTCGTGCGATTTACGGCAGAGATAGTCCCAATTTTAGTGTGCGGCTAACTTTGCAGTGAAATGACGTTCATGTGAAAGAGGCCTAAATGTTGCAAACACAGTCCTGAACACCTACAGACCACCCTCATTAGTCTCTTAACACATGGGCCTGGCACCCACAAGGATAAAGTCTTATGCAAGCACCTCAAGACTCTTGCTCTAATGCTCCAGACTGGCACTCTTCAGGGCAGACACCACAATACGTGCATTAACAAACGCTGTTGAACACTGTACAATGTGATTTCAAATGCGGTGTTTTGCTAAAGCCTGTGTAAGAGGGGCCTAAGTTTCACAGAGGGGGGGCGCTCCTTCAGTGACATCATCAGCCCCCGGCCATGTAATCGTGGAGTGCCAATGGATATCTTTGGCAAACGGATGCCAGTCAATGGCATCTTGCTCTGCCTGCCATGGCTAGTGATCACTTCGATAAGTGATAAATATTCATTACAGTACAGAAGTACTGCAGTGTATATCAGAGCGATCTTAGCATCACAGGTTAAACTCCCCTACAGGGACATAGAAAATAGTAAAAAAGAAAAACATAAAAGAGTAGAAGAAAATCTTTTTTGCACACTTTAAGTGAACAAAAAAAAGCCATATTATGCCAAAATGGCACTAATTAAAGCTACAGCTTATCATGCAAGAAAATGCCAAAATTGCCACAAAAAAGGTTTTATTGTACAAAAGTGGAAAATCCAAAAGAAAAATATATCATTTTGATATTATCATAATGTTACCAGCCTGCAGGAAAAAAAATTTATGTCATTTATGCAGTATGATAAATGCTATAAAAAACTGGCAGAATTGATGTTTTTTTCTGCCCTCCAAAAAATGTAATACAAGTTACACAATACATTACATGTACGCAAAAAATGTTTTACTTTCTCACAATTTTTTATGTTTGACAAAAAAATAAATTCTTCAGGTTCGTGGTTGCCCCATGGTCTCCTCATTCTCCCCATCCTTTGCTAATCTCTATATGTCCCTGTGGGAGGAGTCTTGTCTATATGCCTCCCATAACCCGTTTCTGCAAAACATCCGTTGGTATGGGAGCAATAAGGATATTTATATCTGATATTAATGTGTACAACAGAACAGTATATGGCACAGCCACAGGACATACCCTAATGATGTTATAAAATACAATCAATCTTATTTCCAGCAAACTCAGTAGAGATGTAATTTGAAGCTAGATTTATCTAGCTGATGTAACACTAAGGCCAGGCTCACACAAGTGTATGGTTACAGTGCATTACACATGTAGGTTTGGCTTATGTAGCACACTGTACCAATCTCCCATGGGCCGCCAGGTTGTCGCTCACACGCATTGCGCAAAATTCGCACCCAAGAAAAATCGCTGCATGTTCTATCTTGGTGCATATTACGTATGCACACATGTCATAGTGCATGGCGATCGACGGAATGCAGCAAGTACACAATGTCATAGCGTTCTTCCTGTGTGCTGTACGAGTGTCACTTATGGGCAGCATGCAGCAAATTACACTTGTGTGAGCCCGGCCTACGGCTGCAGTAGCTTTAATAAAGTAATTTATTTACTTAAGATTATAAAAATCCCAAATTTTAAACTTCCCACCCTTTGGCTTTGGAAACAAACAACATTGTGCTCTTCATGATGAGCATCAATGAAAAGCAAATTAAACTTCTCCAGGTATGTGGATACGGCCTCTTTGACAGGAGCATGTTTTTAGCGCAGCTTGGGCGTGTGAAAAGATCATAGCTGATAGGGATTTTTCCATGTTACGTTAATATGCTGTGGGGCTCCAAATCAAAGCTGGTTATGGCTGCCACCATGAGAAAGCAATAGACACAGGCATCACGGTCGTGTCTTAGAGCAATCTGCTTTATTGTGTAAATTGACTTAGTCTTATACAGAAAAAAGGAGGCGTATCAGTAGGTTAGTGTTACAGAGGTTGGCCTGTTTTACTGGTACATAAGTTTGTCTTCTCTATAAAACAATGCTTTATTTGTTTGTTTGTAGACATCGTGTCTGGTACCCTGATTATCATCACACTCTACATTCTAATTGCATGCCCTACCTAGACAGCAGTACAAAGCATTCCATACAACCTTTTGATCAGTGTAACGAGATAATCAAGATCTTGGAGACATGATGGACACTTAAGATTACACCTCTACATAATGTAATTAAGTACTAGCCTAAATGTACAAGCATTTTAGCAGAGCTTTTTATAGGACACAGAATAGAGTGTACCGTTTAGGCCTACAGCCTCCGGAAACGTATAAAGATACATACATATATAAATTAATATGTTCATAACCCTCACAATCCCCCATTTGAAACAGTCCATCTTGAAAAGAGCCTTTGTAGTGGTACTATCAGGAGTGCTAAGCCACCCCTGCCGGTCTTTCTATCCTCTTCGCCGGATCCCCACTGTTGTTGCTCTTTTACGTATGACTGTTTTAACGACATCGTAGAGGGAGCGATTCCAGATAATTTGCTTGTCTCCGTATCCCACAGAATGTCCATAAATTGCAAACACTCAAAAGAATGAACAAAAGAAACAGTATTAGTAAAGGGTGAAACATAAAATCCATCATCTTTCCTGCAATAGGTGACCATTCAGTAAAAATATCATACCAGTTATACTCTGTGTCTACCTGGATCTTAGTACCTAGGCTGACTAGGTTATCTCCTACCCATACATTTTTCTAATTCCATAAGGGAGAGGTTAGTAACATCCAAATGTTTTTAAAGGTGTTCAGTATCTATCATTAGTCTTACAATTCTACCCAAGGATACAGTCAGAGTTGACATAGGGATAGCATCTGGGTGCTAGTAATACTTTATTGCAGCTTCAGCATCTGGCAAAAAGGTGTAAGTTTCTGTAAATCTATGTATCACCGATATGTTCTGTATACATCCAGACAATGGAGTGGTGAGATTATACATACTGGTGGTTCCAGTTCGGTTGGCAACAAAGAACATATACATATTGGGGGCCAACTTCTATCAGCATATAGAAGAAGCAGGTAACACCGTCCAATCACATATGCTGATTGAAGGCTGCTGGAAACATGGCTCATATGCGGCTGTACTCCGTCCGCATGCTAGGCCATCCAGTGTTTCTTCACAGTTCTCTATACCATGGGTTTTATTTTCACTATAAATCATCATACCTGTGAACGTGGGCAACCAATATTGTAAAGCATATAGAGGCGGTCCGAACACCACAGGTAGTACTACAGACTTACACATCAGGCTTGTGTCCTTTACATCATAAAATCATTTCCCCAGTGCTATACTCATCAGAGCATTCTACACCATCAGCCCCGGGCCGTATCCAGGATGCTACTGGAATTACATTATTGAGAATATTTCTCCACAATTTTTCATTATTTGTCATCACATCTGACTGCTTTGTCCCTCTCGTGAATCATATATACATATTGCAGGCTACATTGTGTATAGTTCATGAATTTACTCATATTTACAAACAAATCCTTTTAAACCGCAAAACCAGATTAAAAAGCGTTAATACATCCTTATCATATCCTAATGCAAGACATCGGGGGAGGAACAAGGAAGGCATGCATTGTGCCTGAACATTTATCAATCTAGAAACATCCTGTCCCACCCCAGCCATTTTATTCTTCATCACCTCTAAATCTATAGAGTTTAGAACCCCTACACCTGTACCAATTCCCCCTAATAGGGTATCATACCATTTTCGTTTTCCTCTGGTGCAGGGTTTCATTGCCTGAAGAGAAATATTATAATGCACAATGGTTTTCTGGCTCTTTGTGGATGATAAGGGGTGTCAAATGCCTGGGAGTTACCCAGGGCAGACATGAAGTGTTGCATTATTTCACCTGTGAAATGTGTACCTCTATCTGACTTGATTACCTCTGGTACCCCGTATCTGCAGATTACCTTATTCATGAGCTTCTTTTCGGTTACCTGCTCATTTACTTTTGTAACAGGGTACGCCTCCAACCTGAAAAACATCAACAACAAGCACATATTCATACTTCCCAACACGTGGGAGCTGAATGTCGTCAATTTGCAATCCCTGAAATGGGTAGAGTGGTCCTGGCAAGTGCCTTTGTGGTCAATTTACTTCTACCCTGTTGCTTACGGCATAGCTCATGCAAAACTGGACAAATGATGTAGCAGCTACAGAGAATCCAGGGGGCAACCCTTTCTCTCTCAAGCATCAGTAGCATAGCTGCCTCCGATAGGTGAGTCTTTCCATGGATCAGCTGGGCCATCATGGGGTACAGGGATCGTGGTAGGCAAGTTACTGACTGTTTGCCATACGCCACCCTGTTCTACTGCTCCCATATTAGTCCATTTATCTTTTTCTTCTTTGCTGGCTTGTGACTGTAATGTCTTTAGTACATCAATGTTCATATTTTTATCAAAGTCCAAATCATAGTCTCTGACTTGTGCGGTCAGTATCTTCTTTTCTTCTTTCTTCCACGGCTTGAGGGCCGCTGTCTGCGCTGAAGTCTGCTAGGGCGTTGCCTTTTGCTTCTGCACTGTTGGCTTTAGTATGAGCTTTCACCTTCAGGATTGCTACTTTGTCTGGTAGGAGTAGGGCTTTCATAAGGTTCTGTACTGCTACACCATTCTCAATGGGTTGTCCTACAGAAGTTTAAAAATGTCTGGCCTTCCATATTGGGCCGTAACCATGATCTATGCCGAATACATACCAGGAGTCAGTGTAAATGGTTACCTTCTGTCACTCTACACGCCTCAGTGAGGGCCTTCAGTTCCGCTTCTTGTACTGAGACATGCGGAGGCATTCTGCTTTTAGAGATCTTGTTGTGTGAACACTGCATATCTGGTGTGGAGTCATCAATCACCCTGGTACCATCTATAAAATACAACTCAAAATATGTATTAACAAGGGGTTTCAATAACTCTTTAAAACTTAAACTATCTTGTTGCATCAATGCTAGACAATCATGCTGATATTCTATTCCAAATAGATCACGTTCTTATTTGCAAAAATTTTTAAAAATAGCTGATCTGTAATACATAGATCACCTATGCATCCCCCTCCCCCATTTGATCACCTATGCCTCCCCCTCCCCCATTTGAAACAGGATACTCGATTGGAAGAAGAGTAGCCGGGTTCACCATTGAAAAGAAATATTAAAGGGGGGGCATGAGCAAAGCACATTGCAACCTTATTTGACGAGCTAGAGACAGATGTTTAGGTTGTACTTGAGTAAGTATACTCTGGATGTCATGAGGGGTGAGAACCACTAGGGGGGGTAGTTCAGGACTAACTCAGAAGACTTGTCAACCCTTACTTGTACTGCTGCCACCGCACAGACACAGGAGGGGGCTCCTCGGGCTACCGGAGTAATACCCAAGTGACCGTGGACGTCCTCCATGTTTTTGCGTCAATACTGCTGTCGCATGAAAGGCCAGGGACGGCAGTATGAGACAAGTCCCAAAAAGGTGCGAAGCTTTGGCAGCAGAAGAAGATACAGAAATGGCTTGAACTGCAGCCCTGCGTCGTTCTGTGAGATGTCTGCCTTCTTGAGCTAGACAACAACCTTTTGTTTACAAAGCTGTAATTTTTCCTTTTAAAGCCTTGCAGCCATTTTCTGCTAAAAAAATTTTAGAAGAGAAATGGGTGCAGATTGACATGTTTTCATATCCTCAACACAAAGCTGGAAAGTCATTAACATATTGCAACAGCACAGTCCCCTCAGGCGGAGTCCAAGCCTGCAGGACAGTTACATAAATGCCCTTTTGTCTGAAAAAGGGCCGGAGATTCAGACTGTCTCCACTCTGGCTTATTATCTATGACCTTAGGGATTCCAATAGACCTTCTACAAAGGCCATACTAAGTACATGTTTGCCCATCTTTTCTATGCCCCTATACCCCAGATCTGACAAACGTTGTTGAAGGGGGGCATAGAATTGTTTTACACTTTCTTCCTTCTCTTTGTGTGATTTTAGAAAGAGACAAGGAGGATTCTCTCAAATTTTTGTTTTTCTTTTCCCAATGTTTCAGACAAATTAAAAATATTTTACCACTTCTCAATTCTCTATGATTAATTTAATCCTAATCTGTGCCACAATAGTTTTTCACATAATTTTAGATTATCGTTCCCACTGCCTTCCCTGTTTTACATCTGCTCCTATTCCACCCTCCGCTCCCTGCATCTCTTTCTTGTCTTCATGCTTCCACTCACTAGCCTAGGATCTAGTGAGCATAGGCATAACCGGTTTGCACCGAGGAGCTCCGCAAGCAGGGCAGCTCTCTCTCCAATCCGGGTTCTGTTGTCCACAATGCCAGCAGGTCCATCCCTCCAGTCCAATGTTTGACCTTGGAGTGGATGACTTGGCATAGGGTGGGGAGGAGACGGTTGGAATTGAGATGAAGGAGGGGGTGAAGATGGAAGAGGGAACTAACCCGACAATGAGAGAACATCTTTGAATTCTTTTCTCATTTCATTTTCAGCTACTGAACAGTATATATATATATATATAATACAACATACTTCCTGTGTAGCCAAATATAACCAATTCTTAATTCAGATTTCTTTGCAAAGACAAGTAGGTCTTCTAAAGCCCAGTACTCCCCACCCTTTGAAATTTATCTTATCTTCTATAGAACACAGAAACTTGTCCAGACAGATAGCTGTATAACTGGTTCCACTGCCTGTGACTATCTTCCTGGGCTGTCTATTTAAGATTAACCCAGAATGTAATACACTTGCCCCCCCACCTTACAAAACTGCAAATTCACACTCACTAAGGGGGGTTTTATTCATTCCTATACGGACTGATAATATGTGAAGTAGAAATTGGGATTGTATTTACTGTACACCAGACTTCCAATAATGAGCGAATTATGTATAGATAAGAAAAACTCTTAGTACCGCGGTTTTTACACAATTCGCTCAGAATAGGCTACCCAATGACAAACACAATACAACTTATGCCCATTTCTACCCACATACTGATATTCACCACACTGCGACCACTCAGCGGCCAATATATTATAGGGGGCTTTATTCCACCCTGGCATAATTAACAATTCATCGGACACTTCTTTGTTCTTAGCTACCGACATTTTCGTACTATTGCGGATTTTCTTAAACAGCGACATTTTCACACTAAGCCCGATTATCACAAGAAATTCTTCAACTATCAGTTTATCAAAATTTTCCTTTAAAACAAACTAGTGTATTACTCTCTGCGTAATCCTGTTCACAGCGCCATTTATGTATTGCTGCAAGGAGCAAGACTTAGTTCAAATTACGCCTTATAGAGAGTTAGACACTATAAAAGGTTCATACTGTAGTTGATTGGGACCCTAATAAGTGGGATGGGGACCAATATTCATTTGCCAATTTCTTTAGCTATCTTCCGCACCTTATCCTCTTTACCAGCAGTATGGACAATGGCTGGCGGTTTATATACACCAAGAGGCTTATTGTTTTTATTCTTTCACACACATAAAACGATTGTTTGTTTCACTATTTTCTTATGCAGTCTTCCGTACCTTATCCTCTTTTACCAGCAGTATGGACAATGGCTGGCGGTTTATATACACCAAGAGGCTTATTATTTTTATTATTATTTTCTTTATACACTCTTCAAATAAAATACTGTTGTTCATTGAAGATGAATTACACTTTAAATAGAACTTTTGTTATTAATTTGACTAAAGTACTTATCAGGTGTTTCAAGTACACAATTATCTCATATTAATATCTTAATTCAATAATATTCAAATTAACACAACCCAATATTTTTGAATTCCACATATTCCACGAATCTGTATATACATATATACACTGTGGTAATCCTGGGCTATTATCTCACACAACTAGTCTCAGGAATAAAATTAGATGCCCCTCCTTTGGTCACTCCATTCGTTCAAGTGAGAGACTTAACATGGAGTCTAAGAGTGACCTTCACTCTATACATTACCACAATATACATATATATATACACCAACATCCACTTAAAATGGAGACACACTTCTCACCTAGGCTGGACTGTGTGTAGGGTGGAGCAAGACCTGTTCCTATTGTTCTTCCCTCCCATCTCCTTACATCACCTAGCTCCACCCCCTGTGGTCCGGCTCAGCATTTGGTCATTTTTGCTTCATTTCGTTTCTGGTTACCGGACAGTATACACCATATAACACAGTCTAACTCTCATACAGGTCCTTCCATTTATACACACACATAAAGACAAAAACATTTGCATGTCAGTTACTAAAGTGTCAGTACTTTTTTAAGTGTCAGTACTTCCTCACTTGTCTAAAAGTGTCGGTACTTCCCAACCCTGCTTATTTCCCCCCGTCTCAACTACTTCTCTTATACCTATAAGAGGATCCCATCAGGGATTTTATCCCCTGAAAATTTTAGGCTTCCCTGGTACAATTTATACCATGCCTTTCAGAGATCGGCAAGCGGGTTTCATATTCTGTACTTCCTCACCCTGACACTGACCATGCAAAGTAACAAATAAAGACAATAACAGTTAAACACCCGCACAGCATATTCAGCCCACCATATGAATTCTTAAAAAGCTTGAAGATTTATAAGAGGCATGCACTTCTTACCCCTCGGACAGGAAAGGAGCAGCCAGGAAGCACGGATAGATTGTGGCAAGATAAAACCTTACCTTACTGCGCAGTTTTTGTCAATCCGTGGTTCCGAGTGGCTCCTTATCCCATCTGGGTCCGGGGGGGTTCGAGGTGTAGGTGGTCCTCTTGTTCCATCAAGCCCCGCGATCGGGCGCCAATTACTGATAGGGATTTTTCCATGTTACGTTAATATGCTGTGGGGCTCCAAATCAAAGCTGGTTATGGCTGCCACCATGAGAAAGCAATAGACACAGGCATCACGGTCGTGTCTTAGAGCAATCTGCTTTATTGTGTAAATTGACTTAGTCTTATACAGAAAAAAGGAGGCGTATCAGTAGGTTAGTGTTACAGAGGTTGGCCTGTTTTACTGGTACATAAGTTTGTCTTCTCTATAAAACAATGCTTTATTTGTTTGTTTGTAGACATCGTGTCTGGTACCCTGATTATCATCACACTCTACATTCTAATTGCATGCCCTACCTAGACAGCAGTACAAAGCATTCCATACAACCTTTTGATCAGTGTAACGAGATAATCAAGATCTTGGAGACATGATGGACACTTAAGATTACACCTCTACATAATGTAATTAAGTACTAGCCTAAATGTACAAGCATTTTAGCAGAGCTTTTTATAGGACACAGAATAGAGTGTACCGTTTAGGCCTACAGCCTCCGGAAACGTATAAAGATACATACATATATAAATTAATATGTTCATAACCCTCACATAGCTAATAGAACCAATGGTTTCCTATATAAGCGTTAAGATCAAGGAATTTTAGAGGCGTACAAAACTTGCACCTAACAAAGATAGAAGATGCGTGTGCAATGTTTGCATCTAAGGTCCTGCTGCGTGAAGAGATAGGATCTGACCTATCTGTGGTGTGTGCTGCGCAGGAGTTCCCATAGACTCCTATGGGAGCTGGATAACATGCACCATGCAGCCCCCGATCGTTTGAATGGGCAAGTTCACTGCTAATTAGGCTTGAGATTTAATGGCTGGAAATCACCCATTCACACTATGTTTATTGCAGTATAGCCGCAATCTTTTCACGTGCCTATGTAGTGGCCCAGTACATGCTTTCCTGGCCCCCTCCATAATGTCATACATGTATGTCTTATGTAGATGTTCTGTTCAAAACTGTCTTGTCACTCTGCTAAGTGTATTTCACAGCTGCAGCAAGTGAGAGGTTAAGTGTTTGCAAAGCCTGGAGACTGTCTGTAAATGTATCAATTTCTATCCTGTCACGTGGTATGAGAGAGGTTATAAAAGTGAGTGCTTGAGAGCTGGAAAGGAGTCCATGTCTTCTGGAGTCATAGTCAAGAGGTCCAGCTACATGGGGCTACCTTTAGCCCTCATGTAGTGAAGCATGGAAGAGGAGGAAAGGTTTTCCCAGCTTAGATGTGCATGTGAGGAGGAAGAAGTGAGCCCCGCCTAAGCAGAGTGAGAGCAACCACAAGTGAGTGCTTGTTAAGGCCCAGTGCAGAGGTACTGCCTACGTGATAATTTCCTACGCGGCCATCTGGATCTAGTGGATACTGTTAAAGTCTATTAATTTGCTGCACTGTCATTGCTCTAAATCGTGCCTTGTATTGTTGAAGTTTGCCAAGTAGAGTTTATTCCAGGCCCTGATCATTCCCAGGGACCTGAAGTACTTCATATCTGACTGTAGCTCATTTTATTCTCCTTCAGAGTTCATTCTGGTGTGTACCGGAACGATGGCGTCACCTGTGACAAACTCTTTCCCTGTTCTATCATCTATTGGGCATCCCTATCCTAGGGATGTGTGGCTGCATGCGTCCCTCTGGGAGGGAGCGTGATAAGTGCCGCCGTGACAAGCCAGCATCTTGTCCTCCCAGCTCCTCAGGCGTATGCCACTTGTCCGGGGTCACCCTACGGGACCCTGCACCTATTCTGCCCTAAAATCACGCTCATGTGAAAGAGCCCTAAAGCAAATGCACTTCATGCTATCAATGTACAGAAATCGTCATGCTGTCACATATTGTGTGTTACATTTGTAATACTGTATCTTCCAACGCTTGTGTGTACATAAAGCAAGACGTTACTTGTAAATTAATACTGTTCTCCAGATAGTGGCACTCGTTAAGATTCCTGGTCAGAGACGTTCAGTAATCCATTTATAAAGAAGTTCTTAGCAGAATAAGCGGAGGTAAGACAGGCTGTCATGCAATATATTCGAAGATTCCCAAATAAATAGCAAGAGATCATCAAATGAGGTGTATTAATGAACTCTATGAGCTACTTCTGTCAGCAGGCAGGTCTGGAAGGTCAAGGATAAAGCCCAAGGTAGATAGTTTGGTATGTTAATTTAGCACATTTATGACACAGGAAGCTCATTCGTTACACAAGCTGCAATGATGAAAGAAACTTCACAAAAATCAGAAGAAAGGTTTAGTATAAATTGCGCGTAGTGTTTCTGCATGATAATTAGCGCGGCTCATCTTATGTGCTTCCTGTGTGATGTCAGCGGAGTCAGATGTATTATATGGAGGTACAGATCTTTTACTGATGTGACTAAACTTAGAATCCTCTCGGCATGTCAAATTTAATTTAGTAAGGTGTAAAAAATGTTTTGGCTGTGCCTATTAATGAAGAAGGATGAGGCATAAAATACTTGTAGGTATTACTAATCATCTTTTTTGCAATCTCATTTTGAATAATTTCCTTTGACAAATTACAGACTGCCAAACTTTAAAATACATGATCTGGAGATACATGATATCAGCCTTATCTTATTCTCCCAGCCCATACACTAGTTTTGTGGGGGGTCATTTCAGGAATTAATCCCAATAGGGAAGATCTGTTTGAATAAAAGATGTTGAAATCAATTGAATGTTTGAGCAAATAATGAAAGATAAAGTAAAACCAAAATCCAACTTATGTCGAAGGAAGAAAATATGATAACCGCATAGTGGGAAGGAGAAAATATGTATGTGAAGGCTCGAAGTTGGACTATGCAGTATTTTTCTGGAGGACCTCTGCTCTTAGACTATTTTTCCATTAAATTCTGATGCCATGGAGATGCAACAAAGTTGAACTTGCTTGTGATAGCATTCTGCAACAAGTTATCTTATCTTAACCATTAAAAAAACTATTGTTCTCTTATCAACATAACATCTTAACACAATATATAAATATTTACCCGCTACCGGAGCGTACTGGATGGAGTGTACATTTCCCTGAGATGGTTAAGCTGGTGAAATTATAAAGCCAGGAGAGATAGTTTTGCCGGAGATTTCCTGATGTGTTAATCTCACAGTCATATCTGTGCCTGTAAGAGAAAATTGCTAGCAACTTTGATAGGAATAAAGGTATATCACATTTAAGCACATATTTGGATTCCTCGTCAAATTCTCTATCAGATATATATGTCATATGCACCCCTTACCGTTTGACTTGATTCCAAGATGGTGGCTTTCAAAATGGCTGCCGTGAAGGACACCCCTTGCAGATTTCCCCCCTTTACCCCAACCACTTTCCACACACAGAATGGCTTTCCCAATCACTGTCCCCCATTTATTCAGGTGTCTCTATACCTTAGGACCACTCAGCATTGCAAGACTTAAAAAAAAAACAATTAAAGGGGTTGTCCCAGGAAACAAAGTGGGGGTATACACTTCTGTATGGCCATATTAATGCACTTTGTAATGTACATTGTGCATTAATTATGAGTCATACAGAAGTTATTCACTTACCTGTTCCGTTGCTAGCGTCCTCGTTTCCATGGTGCCGTCTAATCTTCAGCGTCTAATCGCCCGATTAGACGCGCTTGCGCAGTCCGGTCTTCTCCCTTCTGAATGGGGCCGCTCGTGCCGGAGAGCGGCTCCTCGTAGCTCCGCCCCGTGTGCCGATTCCAGCCAATCAGGAGGCTGGAATCGGCAATGGACCGCACAGAAGACCTGCGGTCCACCGAGGGTGAAGATCCCGGCGGCCATCTTCACAAGGTAAGTCAGAAGTCACCGGAGCATGGGGATTCGGGTAAGTACTGGACGGTTTGTTTTTTTTATGCCTGCATCGGGTTTGTCTCGCGCCGAACGGGGGGGCTATTGAAAAAAAAAAAAAAACGTTTCGGCGCGGGACAACCCCTTTAAGGGAAAGAATGCAATTTTGCCATTGGGGGGATTGGTGCAGGAAAACCGACATGTTATATTTATTCTGTGTGTCAGTACAGTTATGGCGATATCAAATTTACAGGTTTTTTTCTATACTACTGAAAATAATGATTTCAAAAGTAGCTTCTATTGCCATCTTTTGACCCCCATAACTTTTATTTTTCATTGACAAAACTGTATGAGAGTTCGTTTTTTTGTTGGGTGTCCTGTAGTTTTTATCAATGTCATTTTTTGGTGCACATGACTTTGATAGATTTTTATAATTTTTTTTTTCTTGTAGACGCGGTGATGAGAAAAGTGCAATTCTGACATTGAACTTTTTTCTGATGATTTCACAGTGCGGGATAAATATTGTGATATTTTAATAAATTGGACTTTTATCGATTTGGTCACACAAATTCTTTCTTTCTTTTTTTGATGCAACAACTGGGAAAAGTTTATTTTAAACTTTTAATATATTTTAAATGTACTAATAATTAAAAAAAAGAGTTACTAATCTTATTCTCACTTTTTAGTTCACATAGGGACTAAAGTATTGCTGCCATGACAGATGAATGGCTGCGTGTGATCTCACCACCTGCAAGCCATTCGAATCACAGAAGAAGCCCCCTCCCTTTATCGGGTCTCTCAAATGCTTCAGAAATGACAGCAGCATCTAAAGTATTAACAGCGGGGATCAGGCTTATTTTCTATCCCTACTGTTGCAGCAGTGTGTAAACTGTCAAAGAAAACCATTGCATATAAAGCAGACCCAGCTCTATACAATGATACTGGTCATCTGTATGGCGAACGTCATAGAATAATGTTTCTATGATATAATGCTATGATTAGTAGGGATGAGCGAGCGTACTCGTCCGAGCTTGATACTCATTCGAGTATTAGGGTGTTCGAGATGCTCGTTACTCTAGACGAGCAAAACGCGATGTACGAGTTACTTTCACTTTCATCTCTGAGACGTTAGCACGCTTTTCTGGCCAATAGAAAGACAGGGAAGGCATTACAACTTCCCCCTGCGACATTCAAGCCCTATACCACCCCTCTGCAGTGAGTGGCTGGGGAGATCAGATGACACCCGAGTATATAAATCGGCCCCTCCCGCGGCTCGCCACAGATGCACGCTGAGAGAGATCAGGGACAGTGCTGCTGATGCTGCTGCTGCTATAGGGAGAGTGTTAGGTGTTATTTTAATCTTCAAGAACCCCAACGGTCCTTCTTAGGGCCACATCTGACCGTGTGCAGTACTGTTGAGGCTGCTTTTAGCAGTGTTGCACAATTTTATTTTTTTTTGTATATCGGGCGTGCAGACCATTGCGTCCTCAGTCTGCAGTCATTTTACATAGTATAGGGCCAGTACTGGTGAGGCAGGGAAAGAGGTATACTGGCTATATAGGCAGTGGGCTTTTCCCCCAAAACTTCAAAAAATACAATATTAGGCCTGCCTGTCACTGCCTTCAGTTTACTGCGTCTCTGCTGGGGGTAGTAGTTGGTGAATTAATACCCAGCCTGGCGCATAATTGTTGCCTGCCTCTGCAGTGCGTTACGTACGCGGTCAACCTGCAACAGGGCAATCGAAATACAGTGCATATCACAGGCAGTGTGGTTATTCCCACCAAGTTAAAAAATATACAAGATTTGGCCTGCCTGTCAGTGCCTTAAGTTTACAGCGTCTCTGCTGGGTGTAGTAGTTGGTGAATTAATACCCAGCCGTGCGCATAATTGTTGCCTGCCTCTGCAGTGCGTTATGTACGCGAAGTCAGCCTCCAACAGGGAAATCGAAATACAGTGTATATCACAGGCAGTGGGCTTTTTCCCAAAAAGTTCAAAAAAATACAATATTAGGCCTGCCTCTCACTGCCTTCAGTTTACTGCGTCTCTGCTGGGGGTAGTAGTTGGTAAATTAATACCCAGCCTTGCGCATAATTGTTGCCTGCCTCTGCAGTGCGTTACGTACGCGAAGTCAGCCTCCAACAGGGCAATCGAAATACAGTGCATATCACAGGCAGTGTGGTTGTACCCACCAAGTTAAAAAATATACAAGATTTGGCCTGCCTGTCAGTGCCTTCCGTTTACAGCGTCTCTGCTGGGTGTAGTAGTTGTTGAATTAATACCCAGCCTTGCGCATAATTGTTGCCTGCCTCTGCAGTGTGTTACGTACGCGAAGTCAGCCTCCAACAGGGAAATCGAAATACAGTGTATATCACAGGCAGTGGGCTTTTTCCCAAAAAGTTCAAAAAAATACAATATTAGGCCTGCCTGTCACTGCCTTCAGTTTACTGCGTCTCTGCTGGGGGTAGTAGTTGTTGAATTAATACCCAGCCTTGCGCATAATTGTTGCCTGCCTCTGCAGTGCGTTACGTACGCGAAGTCAGCCTCCAACCACAGGCCAATAAGCGGCACATTTAATTACAGCGTTCTGTTTCTGCTAATCTTGTAATATAGCATGCTGAGGGGTAGGCCTAGAGGACGTGGACGGGGGCGAGGACACGGAGGCCCAAGTCAGGGTGTGGGCACAGGCCGAGCTCCGGGTCCAGGTGTATCCCAGCCGACTGCTGCGGGATTAGGAGAGAGGCAAGTTTCAGGGGTCCCCAGATTCATCTCACAATTAATGGGTCCACGCGGTAGACCTTTATTAGAAAATGAGCAGTGTGAGCAGGTCCTGTCGTGGATGGCAGAAAGTGCATCCAGCAATCTATCGACCACCCAGTCTTCTACGCCGTCCACAGCTGCAACTCTGAATCCTCTGGCTGCTGCTCCTCCTTCATCCCAGCCTCCTCACTCCATAAAAATGACACATTCTGAGGAGCAGGCAGACTCCCAGGAACTGTTCTCAGGCCCCTGCCTAGATTGGGCAGCAATGGTTCCCACCAGGGGAGTTTATCGTGACCGATGCCCAACCTTTGGAAAGTTCCCGGGGTCCGGGGGATGAGGCTGGGGAATTCCGGCAACTGTCTCAAGAGCTTTCAGTGGGTGAGGAGGACGATGACGATGAGACACAGTTGTCTATCAGTGAGGTAGTAGTAAGGGCAGTAAGTCTGAGGGAGGAGCGCACAGAGGATTCGGAGGAAGAGCAGCTGGACGATGAGGTGACTGACCCCACCTGGTTTGCTAAGCCTACTGAGGACAGGTCTTCAGAGGGGGAGGCAAGTGCAGCAGCAGGGCAGGTTGGAAGAGGCAGTGCGGTGGCCAGGGGTAGAGGCAGGGCCAGAAAGAATAATCCACCAACTGTTTCCCAAAGCGCCCCCTCACGCTATGCCACCCTGCACCCGTGGTGCTCAAAGGTGTGGCAGTTTTTCACTGAGAGTGCAGACGACCGACGAACTGTGGTGTGCAAGGTTTGTTGCGCCAGGATCAGCCGGGAAGCCACCACCACCAGCCTCACCACCACCATCATGCGCAGGCATATGATGGCCAAGCACCCCACAAGGTGCATGAACCTGGTGGTGGCTCTGCAGCTCGGCAGCCTCACGCACGTGCCATGCCTGGCCCACGTCTTTAATTTGGTGGTTCAGCGGTTTCTGAAAAGCTACCCACGCTTGTCAGACCTGTTCGGAAAGGTGCGCCGGTTCAGCGCACATTTCCGCAAGTCCAACACGGACGCTGCCACCCTGCGGACCCTGCAACATCAGTTTAATCTGCCAGTGCACCGACTGCTGTGCGACGTGCCCACACGGTGGAACTCTACGCTCCACATGTTGGCCAGGCTCTATGAGCAGCGTAGAGCTATATTGGAATACCAACTCCAACATGGGCGGCGTAGTGGGAGTCAGCCTCCTCAATTCTTTACAGAAGAGTGGGCCTGGTTGGCAGCCATCTGCCAGGTCCTTGGAAACTTTGAGTAGTCTACCCAGATGGTGAGCAGCGATGCTGCAATCATTAGCGTCACCATTCCTCTGCTATGCCTCTTGAGGTCGCTGGATAGTCAGAGCACCCTCATGTCTATATCTCAGCGCATTAAGGAGGAGGGGGAAGAGACAGCTTGGCCCACTGCTGAGGGTACCCATGCTGCTTGCCTGTCATCCTTTCAGCGTGTATGGCCTGAGGAGGAGGAGGAGGATCCTGAACGTGATCTTCCTAGTGAGGACAGCCATGTGTTGCGTACAGGTACCCTGGCACACATGGCTGACTTCATGTTAGGATGCCTTTCTCATGACCCTCGCGTTACACGCATTCTGGCCACTACGGATTACTGGGTGTACACACTGCTTGACCCACGGTATAAGGAGAACCTTTCCACTCTCATACCCGAAGAGGAAAGGGGTTCGAGAGTGATGCTATACCACAGGACCCTGGCGGACAAACTGATGGTAAAATTCCCATCCGACAGTGCTAGTGGCAGAAGGCGCAGTTCCGAGGGCGAGGTAGCAGGGGAGGCGCGGAGATCAGGCAGCATGTACAGCGCAGACAGGGGACACTCTCCAAGGCCTTTGCCAGCTTTATGGCTCCCCAGCAAGACTGTGTCACCGCTCCCCAGTCAAGGCTGAGTCGGCGGGAGCACTGTAAAAGGATGGTGAGGGAGGACGTAGCCGATCGCACGACCGTCCTCCGTGACACCTCTGCTCCCTACAACTACTGGGTGTCGAAGCTGGACACGTGGCCTGAATTCGCGCTGTATGCCCTGGAGGTGCTTGCTTGTCCTGCGGCTAGCGTCTTGTCAGAGAGGGTGTTTAGTGCGGCTGGGGGAATCATCACGGATAAGCGTACCCACCTGTCAACTGACAGTGCCGACAGGCTTACACTCATAAAGATGAACAAAGCCTGGATTTCCCCAGACTTCTCTTCTCCACCAGCGGACAGCAGCAATACCTAAACAATACGTAGGCTGCACCCGCGGATGGAAGCATCGTTCTCTATCACCATAAAAAACAGGGACCTTTTAGCTTCATCAATCTGTGTATTATATTCATCCTCCTGCTCCTCCTCCTGAAACCTCACATAATCACGCCGAACGGGCAATATTTCTTAGGCCCACAAGGCTCAGTCATATGACTTTTGTAAACAATGTTTATTCGTTTCAATGCTCATTAAAGCGTTGAAACTTGCACCTGAACCAATTTTTATTTTAACTGGGCTGCCTCCAGGCCTAGTTATAAATTAAGCCACAGTAACCAAAGTTATTAATGGGTTTCACCTGCCCTCTTGGTTGGGCATGGGCAATTTTTCTGAGGTACATTTGTACTGTTGGTACACCAATTTTTTTGGGCCCTCGCCTACAGTGTAATCCTAGTAATTTTTATGGGCTTCGCCTGCACTCATGCTACAGCAAGGTGTGTGGGGTTGGCCTACACTTTTGCTACATAAATGTAACTGGGGCCTTGTCTATACTGCAACTACTGAAATGTGAAAGAGACTGTTATCTCCCTAAACTGCTGCAACGGGAATGTTACTGTGGCCTGTCCTGACTGCTACTACTACTGAAATGGAGCTAAGACTGTGCTCCCCCTATACTGCTGCTAGTGATATGTTACTGGGGCCTGTCCCTAATGCTACCGCTGAAATGTTACTAATTCTGGGCTCTGCCTATACCGCTGCTAATGCTATGTCACTAGAGTGTGGAAACGGAGGCTTCCCAAAGACATGATGGTGGCGAGGCTATTTCCCACCAAAGAGGTTACTGTTAGGGCGCCCACCCACTGGCGTTTGCGATTTTCGTGCGTGGAAAACGCCGCGTTTTCGCGCGTTTTTCCCGCTTTTTTTGCTGCGTTTTCGCGGCTTTTCCATTAATTTCCATTGACTTTCATGGGTGCATTAGGAGAAAAATAAGGACACATATGCAACTGACAGTTCCTATGTTAAAAATCGCAACGCAAGAAAAAACGCCAGTGGACAGGAGTACATTCAATTCTAATTGCTCTTGAGAAAAAACGCAAAACGCAAAGAAAAAAAAATCGCCAATGGGTGGGCGAACTTAAGGTGCATATAACCATGGACATGTGGAGAGGACACGTAGTGCCTCAAAAACATCCCCCTCCTCCTCCAACAATGAAAACATTCTTGGCAAATACCTTTGCATTGGTCCGTCTGGTGGCAGTCCAAGAATTTCACCTTTACCAACACAACAAGAGAGCCCCCCCACCATCCCCCCCGCCACGGCCCACTTAATCCTGGCCACATTCCGAAAACCAACTAAATAAAACCGCGCTACTAGGTCCGCAGTCGCCACCACATTCCCACCAACGCGGTTACTGTTAAGGTACATATTACCAGTCTGACTGTGGCATGCACTGTGGGCCGAAGCACACCTGTATTGTATGTGACGTTAGCTCTGCTGAGCAGGGCACTGCAATGGGATTTATTTATGTACCGCCGGTGGGTTCCAGGGAGCCACCCATGCTGTCGGTCCACACGGACTTCACATTAGTGAGTTGTACCTGCCTGTGTCTATGTATTAAAAACCCCCGTCTGACTGGGGAATGCAGTGTGGGCCGAAGCCCACCTGCATTTAATCTGACGTTAGCTCTACTATCCGGGGCACTGCATTGGGACAAACTACAGGAGCAATACAGCGCTAATGAGACGTGAACAGCTACGCTAGCATTGGAGTCCGCTGTAGGCCCGCGATTGCTGAGGGTTTGTGCAGAGGCCTATATCCTTGGTGCAGTGAAAGTCTGCTTCCTGCCTAGGATTGCTGAAGCTGTGGGCCGAGGCCTATGTCGTGGCCGCGGTGCAAGTCTGCCATGTTTGGCCGCTCAGATCAATTTTTTGTTCATGTCTTGGGCTTCCTAGGACCCCCCTATGCTGTTGGTGCAAACTTAGTTCCCATCGCGGTGTTTGACCTGTCTGGCACAAAGACACTGACTGACTTGGGTAGAAGGCAGAGCGCTGACGGCTTTCCCCTTGCAGTGTTGAGCTATGCGACACCTTGACAGAATGAATACTGTGTGGCACATGGATTCCCCATTGCTATGCCCACGTTTGCAGCTCCTGACGGAGGTGGCACAGGGTTTGAGTTCTCATTGCTTCTGTACAGCATTGTGGGCTATCGCCCCGCACCTTTTAAAGAGGGTCGCTGCCTGGCCCTGCCAACCCTCTGCAGTGTGTGCCTGCGGTTCCTCCTCACTTTTAAATAGACATGAGGGTGGTGTGGCATGAGGGCAGCTGAAGGCTGCGCAGGGACACTTTGGTGTGCGCTGTGGACACTGGGTCGTGCGGGGGGGGGGGCGGTTGGGCAGCTTGTAACCCAAGAGAAGAGGCAGGGGTGTGTCCCGCAGGCAGTGCTTGTGCTTTGTTGGAGGTAGTGTGGTGCTTAGCTAAGGTGTGCCTTGCTAATGAGGGTTTGTCCGAAGTAAAAATTGGTATGGGGGGGCCCACTCTTGCCGCTATTGTGGCTGAATAGTGGGACGTGGGAACCTGAAATGCAGCCCAGCATGGAACCCCCTCGCCTGCCCTATCTGTTTCTGTGTCGTTTCCAGCACTTTCTTGGGTTTTGCAGATTTTCACAAATGAAAACCTTAGCGAGCATCGGCGATATACAAAAATGCTCGGGTCGCCCATTGACTTCAATGGGGTTCGTTACTCGAAACGAACCCTCGAGCATCGCAAAAAGTTCGACTCGAGTAACGAGCACCCGAGCATTTTGGTGCTCGCTCATCTCTAATGATTAGTTATTAGTATGTTTTGTCACTTTGGCCCTTTAGCACATACAGTATCCTATGAGTGCAAGATGCACATGGGCTGCAGCAATCTCACTGTTTTGGCTGGAAAGGGCCTGGTTGCCACTTGCACGGAAATTATCGAGGTGGATATTCTAGAAGATTCCTCGTTGCCCAGATCTTCTGATTTAGAAAGCGCTGTTCTACCTGAAACTGAATTTTCTTCACCTTACTGTATGGAAGCTGACAGAAACAACCTGAGAGACAGGGTTTTTCCAAACATGTAGTGGATAGCATATCATTATTTTGAAGTCCTTTCATGATCAAGGTCAATAAATGCATCATTAAATTAATCATTTTAATTCCTAGTGTCTTCAGAATACAGTATTATCTCCACCCTTACCCAATATCCTGAAATTTCTTCAAGAAGGTTTTAGTAAGAAGTTGAAGTGGAACACCCACAAGGTTCACATCTCAGTGATCAACACCTTGCTTAAAGATAAGTTTTCCACTGATACGTTAGTAGGTAGTTTTTTAAAGACCATTCAAAATGTGTTGCCTCCTGTCGAAGATCCATCTCCCTCTTGGAACCTTCCTATGGTAGTGGAAGATTTAGTACAAGAACCCTTTCGATTATTGTCAGAATTAGATTTGAAGTTTCTTTCCTGGAAGACTGTTCCTGATAGCTATTATCTCAGCTTAACTTGTAAGTTAGACCCCATTTACACTGACAGATGATCTCTCAAAAGTTGCTCAAACGATAGTTTGGGTGACAGTTTTGAGCAATCATTTTTGCATAGTCTATAGTAGCCAAGTAGCTACTTAAGAGCTATGTAGGCGGAGCGGGACACCTCAACTATCACTTGGTAAATAATACAGCTGTTCTGTATAAGCAATTACAGCTAGCGTCCCGCTGTGAACTACCAGCGGGACACAGCTTGTAAGAATCTTATCAGCGCTGCCGACAGTGATAACAGACTGCACCGCTGATAAGAGTTCATTGCTCAATTCAAAAAAACTAGAATTGAGCGAGGCACGACTCGTTCACGAAAACTATACGATGTCCATGCATTTAGACCCAACAATTCTCGTTCAAAAGACCGCTTTGAGCGAATTTTGAGCGAGATTCGCTGTGTCTAAATGGACCTTTGAATTTAAGTCCTATCGTCTAAGGATCCTTATCTTAGTGTTAACCAAGATAGTGTTATTTTATGTACTGTTTCTGGTTTCCTATCTAAAGTGGCCTAAGTTTGCAACTTAGACCACAAAATTTACTTACCAGACTTCTTTCCTAATATAGAGAGAGATGTTTAATCAACATTGCGTCTTCTGAATGCTAAGAGGGCAGTACTTATCCATCTGGAGAGATGCCATTCTTTTAGGAGTCCAAAATCTCTATTTGTACAATTTCATGGTCCTAACAAGGGAGAGCCTGCTTCTAAAGCTTCCTTAGCCAGATGGGTCAAGTGGGCCATCGGAGATTTATTGGAACCAGCACTCATTCAACTGATTCAGCTATGACTTCTTAGGTGGCATTGGCCCAGGTCTTCTTCAACCAGTAATGCCATGCACATGGTCTTTCTCGTATTTTCATCCAACTGGCTGGATGATAATTCTGAATTAACTCAGCCTTTGGCCGATGGGTGCTTCAACTAGTGTCTTTTTAATATTGCCCCCTTATTTTTATACTGCTTTGCATTTCCCCTTTGAGTGCTGCCAAGGGACAAAATGGAAAGTTCAAATTTACTAACCGAAATTTTCATTTCTCCAAGTCCCAAAGCATCACAGTATCCCTCCCTAATAAATCTATGCCTCATGTATACACGTTTGATCATTGTCTCTGGGGTGGATTTATGGAGTGCTAATTAAGGTTAATTGATGATTTAATTATCTAATTAACTTTGTTCTTCTTCTGTTCTAGTAAGAAAGGAGTGTTTGTTAACCCTTTTGTGTGCTACCTTGGTACTCAGAAATGAAAATTTGAAAATGTTAAACTTTTGATAGAAGTCCATCTCCTCACATGAAAAGGATGTAAAGTAAATGAGAGGAATGGGAATGACCCACCATCACCCACATTGCTATATGAAAATGAAAGTAAACAGGCGCTGAACTCCGTCTGCCGGGACAAGGTGAGTATATATATTTTTTTTATTTTTACACATTTCTGGATGAATTGCAGGGAAGGGCTTATATATTTAAGCCCTTCCCGACAATTCATCCTGCGATCGCCGGCAGCCCATTGCTTTCAATGGAGCCGGCTGTATTGCTGGCTCCATTGAATTCAATGGGCTAACATCGTTCTGCCGGGACAAGGTGAGTATATTTTTTTTTATTTTTACACATTTCTAGATGAATTGCAGGGAAGGGCTTATATATTTAAGCCCTTCCCGACAATTCATCCCGCGATTGCCGGCAGCCCATTGCTTTCTATGGAGCCGGCTGCATTGCCGGCTCCATTGAATTCAATGGTCAGTGCTCGTTTAATCGAGACGAGTACCGCGTGGTGCTCGTCTCGAGTAACGAGCATCTCGAGCACCCTAATACTCAAACGAGCATCAAGCTCGGACGAGTATGCTCGCTCATCTCTAATGTTAACTGTAGCTCAGTAGCGGGTTATGAAGTGCACTGTGCTTTGTGTAGCATTTCTCCTTAATGTTCGTGAGTTTTGGAGTCTTTTTTTCATATCACCAAGTAAAAGTAAACTTCCCACCAGATATCAAATATACCATGATCGTATAATATCCACACACCGATGACAAAAACAACCTTGAAAATGTAATAAGATAAAGAATATAAAAAAAATATAAAAAACATTACTCTAAAGATGATGCTACAAAATTAACAAGAGAGATGCAACCTATTGCAAGGCCCTCACAGTGAATGTATTGCATCTCTATGCTATTACTAAAGGCTTCTTAAACGTGAATTAACACTGTTATCATTGCAAACTGCACTATGTAATACAGCATATAATGCACTTCTATAAGGGTGGCCTTAGGGGTGAGAAGTCGCACAGGGCGCCTCCTACTTTTCTGAGCTAAGGGGCGCTAGTGTAAATAATCATCCTCTCTCCTGCCCTGCATCCAGCATTTCTTAGAAGACAGAAAGCATTGGCATAACGCTGGATTAAAAGGTCCCCCATAAGCAGCACCTGTTTACAGAATCTAGCTGCTGGCTACATGCACTTTACAGTGCCATCACTCCCATCACACGCCTCTCCTTACTCCACATTTTGCCCTCTCCTTCCTAAATTATTCACGTTTTTCCCAAAAGCGTGCTGCGTATGTGCATGTATTTTATATATATATATATATATATATATATATATATGTATGTATATATATATATATATATGTGTGTGTGTGTGTGTGTGTGTATATATATATATATATATACTTGCACGTCTTTAGATGCCACTGTCAAAGACACGTCTAAACAGTTAGCGGGAGAAGGGAACCCATCGGCACCCACCACAATATGATCAAATGTTCCTGATAGGCTGGCATAGCTGTCCAAAACTATGAATGCTATAGAAATTACCCCTCCCCCCCCCCCAACACACACACACACAAAGATGGTACAATTGCATTTTTTTATTTCTCCCTGCTTAAAAATTTGTAAAAGTTTCTCATTTCATTATATGGTACATTAATTGGTAAGATTAAAAAATACAACTCGTCCAGCAAACACCAAGTCATCATATGGCTATGCCAGTGGAAAAATGTTATGGCTCTTGGAAGTTGGAAGGTGGGGATGACAATACAAAAATAAAGTGAAAAATTTCTGATCCTAAAGGGGTTAAATGGTTGTACTAAAACTGAATTTTATCACCTATAGCATAGGTGATAAAAGTGTAATTGGTGGGAGGCTCATCGCTGAGATTCCCACTGATCCTGAGAACTGCCTTTTAGAGATGAGCGAACGTACTCGGTAAGGGCGATTTCGCAATCGAGCACCACGATTTTCGAGTACTTCACTACTCGGGTGAAAAGTACTCGGGGGCGCTGTGGGTGAGCGGGGGGTTGCAGACGGGAGTGGGGGGGAGAGGGAGAGAGAGAGGGCTCCCCCTGTTCCCTGCTGCTACCCCCCGCTCCGCCCCCCCCCCCCCCCCCCCCGGCGCACCCGAGTACTTTTCACCCGAGTAGTGAAGTACTCGAAAATCGCGGTGCTCGATTGCGAAATCGCCCTTATCGAGTACGTTCGCTCATCTCTACTGCCTTTCTCTCCTCCTCACTGTGAGCTCGCAATACTCAGTGAGGAGAAGAGTGAATAGAATGGCGGTCACACAAGTTTTGGGCAGCACCATTCATTTTCATTGGGACTACTGAAAACAGTAGAGCACTGGAACTCAACTGTTTTCATTAGCCCCACTGAACATGAATGGAGCTGGGCACATGCAACTGCTATTCCATTCAATCCTCTCCTCACTGTGGTGGTACAGCATGCCCACAGTAGAGGGGACACAAGACCCCCTTTATCGGGATTGGGTGGGGGTCTGAGCAGTAAAACCGCTACTTATCAGACTTTTATCACCTATCCATTGGATAGGTGTGAAAAGTGCAGTTTGGTACAACCTCGTTAACCCCTTCCGGCTCCAGGGCGTAAGTTTATGTCCTGGCAGCAGAGTACTTCCTACAACAGGGCATACACTTACGTCCTGTGGATAGCGTGAGATCAGCAGAGATCTTGCGCTAGCCGACAGCGGGAGCCAGCTGTCACTGATAGCCAGGCCCCTGCTGCAACAGCAGGGGTGCATCGGAGCAGCGACCCCCGCTGTTAACCCCTTCACTGCCGCAAACTATGTAGATTGCAATATTATAGCAAAGCTGTGGCAGCATGTAATGATGCGAAAAAAAGCTTCTTGATTAAAGGAGCATATTTTATTGTTTCACAGTTTTAAAAGAGGCTGTGAAACAATAAAATATGCTGCTTTAATCAAGAAGCTTTTTTTCGCATCATTACATGCTGCCACAGCTTTGCTATGATATTGGGATCGTGGAAGGGGCTTAGGCCCATAGCCCCGTTGCTGGCTTTGCATGAATATTTTTCGCTACAGAGAAGGAAACTTTTTGAATTTCTCTCTGTCCCTTCCCCCCCCCGTTTTCTTTTCTGGCAGGGTCGAGTGAGTGCCGTGGTTCTTTTTTGCTAATTACTGTGAACTATGTAGATTGCAGCATGGGAAAAATTCACAGAGGGAGTGCGCTATCTGATAGGCAGTCTATCAAGCCACCTCACAGGGATGGCTTGATAGGCAGTCTGCTAAGGCAGCCCTTTTAGAAGGCCCCCAGCTGCCATGACACCTGTACGGCTCCCTGTTATCTCATGCGGGGGGCCCTACGGGACAGAATTGACAGCGGCATTTAATGGGTTAATAGCCGCGATCGGCCGCGTGGCCGATAGCAGCTATTGTCAGCGGGTGTCAGCTGTAATAAATAGCTGATGCCCACGCTGTATGAAGAGAGGTCGCCACGCAATCTCTCTTCATACACAGGCCACCAATACAGGCCACCAAAAGGTGTATTGGTGGTTGTTAAGGGGTTAAAGAGAACCTGTCATCACCTTTGAGTTCAATAAACTACATTATCGAGCTCAAAGTTGATGGATCGGATAGTTTGCGGAGCTGTGTTTCATATTTACAGGATCCTCTGTTTGGTGGGCACACAAAATGTGACTCTTTTCAGCCTGCTTTGTGTCTGCAGTCTCCCGTAGAGATGAATGGGAATAGAGGAAGAAGGAGAAAGAGGGAGGAAGGAACAAGGGACTCTAGGCCGGATGTAAAATCAGGTCAAGGGACTACATGTATCAGGTATGGGGAGTTCACCTGTACAGAGGCATAGTCCTCACAAAGGAAGAAAAAGGAGAGACCTATATAGGAAAACAGAAACATGGGTAATACAGAAACAAGGCTTTACAAATATTCATGGTTAGGTCCATCAGAGTTCAAAGTGCCCAGTTCCTTAATCCATTTCAGTTCATGATGACATAATACAGCAAGGTGATCACTGCCATACTAGCCAGAATCCATTCAATCACTTGATACCTCAGTTGGTTTATTGCATGATTTTGTAAAATGGTGGGTAATAGGAAGATGAATGCATTTGGTCCAGATGTTGGATTTCCGTTTCGATATATGATCCTTTCTATTTTGGTCATCTGGCCAGCATAGCCAAATCCACATGGGCCATTTAAAGGGGTTGTCTCGCGAAATCAAGTGGGGTTATGCACTTCTGTATGGCCATATTAATGCACTTTGTAATGTACATCGTGCATTAAATATGAGCCATACAGAAGTTATTCACTTACCTGCTCCGTTGCTAGCATCCTCGTCTCCATGGTTCCGTCTAAAGTCGCTGGCGGCTTGCTTTTTTAGACGCGCTTGCGCAGTCCGGTCTTCTGCTCTGAGCACGAGCCGCTTCAGTGTGCTCGCCGCTACAGCTCTTCTGCGCATGCGCAGACGAGCTGTAACTTCTCGGGAGCACGCTGGAGCGGCCATTCTGCTACCATCCTCTCTTAGGGGAAGGTGCAGAGCCGCCCAGCCGCCCAGCAGAGCCGCCCAGCCGCCCAGCTGAGCCGCTCAGCCGCCCAGCAGAGCCGCCCAGCCCAGCCGCCCAGGTAAGTGATGGGTGACGGACTGACGGGGGTGACGAGTGACGGACTGCCGCTGTGGCCCCGGAGCATACCGCTGTGGCCCCGGGGCCTACCGCTGGGCCCCAGAGCCTACTGCTGGGCCCCAGGGCCTACCGCTGTGGCCCCGGAGCCTACCGCTGGGCCCCGGAGCCTACCGCTGAGCCCCGGGGCCTACCGCTGTGGCCCCGGAGCCTACCGCTGGGGAGCCGGGGCGTAGCGCTGGGGAGCCGGGGCCTAGCGCGGGGGAGCCGGGGCGTAGCGCGGGGGAGCCGGGGCCTAGCGCGGCGGAGCCGGGGCCTAGCGCCGATTACCTGCTGCCTGGCGGTGGGTGACTGTGGCCCAAGAGCGTGTGCCGTGGTTGGCGGCCGCGGTGGGTCCGGTCGGCGGCTGCGGGGCGTCTGGTTGTCAGGGAGACACAGCTGGTAGCGTCTCGGGAGCGCGCACGTCGGGCTACAGCAAGCGACGGGAAAAGAGCCGGCGGCCATCTTGGGGAAACTTTTTATAAGTTGCTGAAACGCTGGAACTGTAAGTAGAAACCGGCTAGAAAAGTCATTTACATGGGTGATTAGTAATGTATGCTTAATAAGGGGGACTGGGCAAAAAAAAAATTTCACTGCTTCCTCGAGACAACCCCTTTAAGTACGTATACTACATTGTTAGTGTCGTAAGTAAAATTACCCTGGACTTTGTAGCTTCTGTGTGTGCGAGGACGTATGAATGAAGGACCCTTTTGGAGATTATTGCACCAAGCATAACTCAGACAAGGTAGGCACCCAGGGTTGAATGAACCAGTAATGGGGGCCGGTACTATCTGTCTTGTTGGCCCAATGCCAGAAGATATCAAAATATTGTCCAAATTACAGGCCCTTCGATAGAACATAAGAGGAGGGTGTGCAGACAATATGGGAAGCTTTTTACTGAGGATTGACCAGTGTTTGAAAATGATCTGGTGTACTGCCATGCTGGCCCGACTAAACATCGATATGCAGGGAACAGATGAATTGGAATTGTCTACCTGTCTTTTGCTGAGTTATCTTTCCCATGGGATTACGGTTATTGAGTCCCTATGTTTTTGAATGATAGGGTTGGAGAACCCGTCTCATTAAACCTTTCTTGCATCTCGTCTAAATATAATTCCATAGGTTGGGAGACTATTGTCTTAACCCACATATTTTGTGAAAACAAAAGGGATTTAATGAGTTCTGGGGGATGAAAGCTAGAGCAGTGAAGGAGGCTGTTTTTTCCATAGGCTTTCTGTAGAGACATCCAGAAAGGTTGGCATTGGAGCAATCTGCTAACATAGTGAAAATGATGGAAAGGAATGCACAATTCAGTGATTGGTGGAAACTGTCCAGACTAAACGAGTCGACCTCCCAGATGAGAAAAACGTCATCAATGTAGTGTAAATAAAGGCGGCAATGCTTAATAAACAGTAGAGATGAATACACAAATTTATCTTCAGAAGAGTTTATAAACAGAATTGTACAGTAACTAAGGCCTCCTGCAGCCAGCCGTGTCGGATCCCGCAGCGAGAATAGCTACTTAAGAGTTTATGCAAAATGCTCGCTCAAAGCTGCCACTCAAACTGTCATTTAAGCGATCTTTGAGCGATCATCGTCCCGTTTAAACCAGCCTTTAGACACTATGGACATCTGGAGCCTTTACACCAGTAACCCACATAACAAAGGTATTGCTGCTGTTAGAACTGCACTAACCTGTTCCCAGGAATATATACCACAGTAAAAGGAATTTGTTATTTTATTACTGATATTAATTTTTACCAAAAACTACATTTTTTTATTTCTAGATAATTTTTATCTTCTTGTTCTGGAACCATAATGGGCAGTAATGTAGCACCCAACTATGAAGTTCTGTTTATGAACTCTTTTGAAGACAAATTTGTGTATTTATCTCCACTGTTAAAGTAGTGATGGCCGCCAGCCGGAAGAGATATGACAGCAGCTGTATCTCCATGCTGGGTAGCAGTGTCACAGTAGGGGCAGGCAAAACAGGAATCGGGGTACGATGCAGATACCAGGCTTATAAATATATATGTTTTTCATTCTAACAAATAAACTTGGAGATTAAGTTGGCAGTAGAAGCTTCTGATAATACATAACCAATATACAGTTATTCAAAACTCTAATGTGTTTGAAGTATAGTAACAATCTTTTACAAATCACAAAGATCAGTGACAAACTTCAACTGTAGAGCATGTGGTTGTATCACTCAATGTTTCAAACCAGCAATGGAGATTGGCTGCTCACAGTCCGAAAGTAATGCAAGTGTAGTCCAATAACTTGTCCACAACAAGTGGATGAATATGTGTTCCTCGGGTGTTGGCTCGTATATTTTGACTCCTAGGCCTGTTTTTAAGTCACTACTTGTGTGCACATGTTGAGCCTTTTCTTGAGGTCTCACCTCACTTACATATGTCCAGTGTGTTCGGTACAATAATGTAGGTGATGCACCTTTGGACATCTGTTAGGAGGACCTGGATTCACAAAGCTGCAGGACGGTGTAAATCCTTTGCAGCAGTCTCTCTAGCTATAGTCCCAGCAGCTTTGTTTTCTCAGCGATGTTGGTTCTGGCGTGTTATGGAGCTGTGTGTTACCATGCAGGGCAGCGCAGGGTCCTGTGGTCAGCGCGCGCCACCCCGGCGTCGGCTCCGGCGTCCTGGAGCCCTGACGTCGGGGCTCTATCAGCGACGTGGAGCGGCTGGTGTGCGGCGGCGTGGGCATGTCCGCCTGTAGGGTGCCGCCCGCACTCCTCCACCTCTCTTGTGCAGTAGTGGGGGGCTGGCTCCTCCCACTCTCCACCCCAGGGCGGAGTCTTTCGTTTATAAGGCTGGCAGTGACCTGAGCTCACTGCCAGTTATTGGTTCTGCTTGCATCTAGTCAGCCTGTCTCAGTCAGTACTAGTTGCTAGCCAGTCTCCTTCTAGTTTGCCTGTCAGCTTCCATCTTCAGCCTTGCTTTGCCTTGTAAGTCCTGTTGGTCTTTTCCATCTGCCTCTCTGTCGGCACTCAGTCCCCCCATTTAGTTAGTCACATCTTGTCAGTCGCCAGGTCCCTAGCCAGTGCAGGTACCGCCGTCCAGTTGTCCGCCTAGGGTTAGCCAAGGCCGAGGCAAGTAGGCAGGGACAATGGGGTGCGGAAAGTTCAGGGCACCCCACCTGGCGCTCGGGGGGTCAGAGTGCCGTAACATAATAACTGGCCCTTTAAACTGTTTTTTTTTCCATGGAGGCGAACAGCTTCCTCACAAACCAGCTGCAAGCCCTGGTGCTGGTGATCCAGGATTTAGAAATAGGAAAGTCCCGCACCACACCTAACACATGCACTTAAGTGCAGAGGTTCCAATCTGTGTATGCCAAGCCACCTGTGGGGTCATGAACCCAACCCTAAATAAATGCAATGGTGTCCAAGAAGGCGGCAGCATCAACGGTGTAGAAATTTTAGAAAAAGGTTTTATTGCTCCATAAAATGGCGACGTTTCGACTTAATCTAAAAGACTTAGATTAAGTCGAAACGTCGCCATTTTATGGAGCAATAAAACCTTTTTCTACAATTTCTACACCGTTGATGCTGCCGCCTCCTTGGACACCATTGCGGTGATCCAGGATTTGTCAGCAAGCATGGTGGTCCAGGAGCAGTGGGCATTGTCGCACCTCAACCAGTCCCGAACCCAAGTGCCCTCTTCCCGAGGTGTTCTCTGGGGAGAGGAACAAGTTTTTTGTTTTTCAACAGGCGTGTCGGTTGTTTTTTTCGGATGCGTCCCCGTTCTTCTGGGTCGGAGGCCCAGAGGGTCGGGCTTATAATGTCCCTGCTGCGGGGCTCTGCCCAGACCTGGGCTTTTTCCATTCCCGAGGGTTCCCCCGGCCTGCAGTCGGTGGACTCCTTTTTCCAGGAACTCGGGGGTATTTTCGATGAACCGGACCGAGTGGGGTTGGCGGTTTCTTGGCTGTTGGCATTGCATCAGGGGTCGCTTTGTGTGGAGGATTATTGCTCCAATTTCAGAAGCTATGCGGGTGATACTGCATGGAACGATAGCGCTCTGAAAGACGTTTTTCTGCAGGGCCTCTCGGACGCGGTTAAAGAACTATTGATTTCCCATCCCGTTCCCGGGTCCTTAAAGGAGGCTATGGAGCTAGCGGTGAAGGCAGATAGGAGGCTCAGGGCTGGGAAGCAAGATAGACAGGTCCGTAGAGTCAGCGAGGTCGTTTGTCCTGTTCCTTCCTCTTCCGTACCAGTCTCCGTTCCCGAGCCTATGGAAATGTACCCGCTGGACCCCAAGGAGCGACGCCGGATTCGTTTATTGCATCATCTCTGCCTCTACTGCGGGAAAGCTGGACATCGGGTGATAACCTGCCCCCTGAGGCCTCAGCGCCCACAGTCTGAATCGGCAGAAAGACTCCAAGTCCTAGGCGATTGCAGGGAGGATCGCCTAGGACTACAGGTACGTCCTAGACTTCTGGTACCCTGCCAGGTTAGATTCCGGAACTTCTCCCGCCCAGGGCAGGCGTTTATTGATTCCGGAGCAGCCACTAACCTGATAAGCATGCGTTTCGTTAGGCCCCTGATGGCGGAATTTGTGGCGCTGAAGACGCCAATTTGTTTTACTAGCATTGATGCTACCCCTCTTGCTTCGGGCTTGGTATGATGGAGGACCCCAGTGTTACAGTTCACGGTGGGGGGTCGCCACTCGGAAGATCTATCATTTCTGGTAATGGAGAAAATGTCAGTAGACATGGTACTAGGGATGCCGTGGCTGGCGTTGCACAACCCCCAATTCGATTGGGCCACTGGGGAACTGACCCAGTGGGGACCATCCTGCCATAGCCATCTTGCTCCCCTTCCTCTCTGCTCAGTTGATACCGCGCTCAGTCCCCGTGGTCTGACTTCCCTTCCTACCCCGTCTGCCTATCCTGCTGCTGATGTCGCCACTGATGTGCTGCAGGGGGGACGGAAGGAAGTGCAAAAGAATCTAGAAGTGGTGGGGTCTCATATGCAGTTGCGTAGTGGGAAGAGTCTGTCTGTATCTGAGCCGTGCAGGGTGGGACAGAAGGTGTGCCGGTCCTCTGGAAATCCCTAAAGGAGGGTTTGCAGGGGGTTCCATAAGTCTTTATCGAAACCTTTTGTCCCTTCGGTGTTCTATATGTAACATGATATGAGATTGTTATAGTGCAGCAAGGCATGTGATAGAGGCCAGCACTGCATGTTTTGAGTTATATATTATGTTGTGGTCTACAACCATTGATTGGCGACAACAGTCTAGTCTTTGCTGCTGCCATGAAAGCAAGACTGGTGGACAAGACTGATGGGGAGCACAAAAGCATCAGAGTTAAATTGATGGGAAAATTAAACAGTTGTTGTTGTTAGCCGTTTAGTCTTTCACGATTCCTGGTGACCCTAAAGACAATGCTCCCTCCATTAAACAGTAAGTATCTCCTTTTTTATGTCATTTTAACACACATCATGCAACCAAGTTTTTTAACACCAGGACAATCCCTTTGAGAACCAAAAGAGTTTGGCCCACTAGTGCAACCACTGACTGACCCAAGTATCAGTGGCATCATTATCAGGTTGCAAGCAGGGATGCCTCTACCATGAGGAGGCCTGAGCCTGCGGCCTCCGGCGGTAGGCTGCGGGACCTCAGGGTGGTGGGTTTGCCACCCAGCCATTATTTGTCAACATTAATATGGTCAGTAAAAAAATATTTGACTGCTGCGGTCTGGGATGCTGACCTCTCCTTCAGCATCTGCATTGCTGTACGTAGTGCAGACTCCAGGGGAAAAAGTCAGGGGTCACAGACTGATGACGGCAGAGCTACAGATGGACTAAGTGTAATGCTGGCTGGTTTGCTGCCCAGCTGGAGGTCCACTACAGGTCACTATTACTATTGGGGACACTCTGAAGGTCGCTATCAATACTGAGGCCACTGTGGGGGTTACTATTACTTCTGAAGCACTTAGCAGTTTGCCTAAGGCAACATAAAGCCTTGAAGAACCCCTGGTTGCACGTGAAACACTCATTGATGACACCTGATTAGAGATGAGCGAACGTGTTCGGCTCCGCCCCTTTTCGCCCGGACACCGAACTTCGCGAGGAATTCCGTGTTCGGGCGAAAAAAGTTCGGGGGTCGCCGTGGCAGCGCGGGGGGTTGCGGCGGGGAGTGGGGGGGAGAGGGAGAGAGAGAGGGCTCCCCCCTGTTCCCCGCTGCTGCCGCCCGCGCCGCCGCGCCTCTCCCCGCCCCCCGGCGCCCCCCGAATACTTACGCGCGAACACGGAAGTCCTCGGAAAAGCCGGTGTTCGGGTGCGTAAGTGTTCGTTAAGAACACGTTCGCTCATCTCTACACCTGATGCTTAGGGCAGATTAGGTTCGAGCCAACATCTGTTAACCCTTTCGCAACCGCGAGCAGTATATTTACATTGGGCAGATATGAAGGGTGTATTGCGCTGGCTAGAGAGCTGATACCGCCACATACCCAGCATCTATCAGCTGTTTCTGACAGCTGCTGGTAACTGCTGCAATCAGAGTCAGCTCAGATCACAAAAGTTAACTTTAAACACAGTGGTCAAAGCTGTTTAAGAAAAAATCCTACTTATTTTTTAAAAATAGAAAAACATTTAAACATATCAATTTGGTATCACTGTAACCATATTGACCCATAAAACAAAGTTCGTAGGTCATTTTTACTGCATTATGAATGCTGTAAAAAATAAACGGCCCCAAAAATGGTGCAATTCCATTTTTTTTTTATCCCTATTTAAACATTTTTAAAAGTTTTTCTGCACACTAAACAGTGCATTATGCGGATTATCATTAAAAAATATAACTCATCCTTCAGAAAGCAAGGCCTCACATGGCTATAACAATAGTAAGGTTAAAACGTAATGGCTCTTGGAAGGCAGGGCCAAATAATAAAAAGATAATGTCTAGTCCTGACAAGTTTAACCCCTCGGATCACTGTATTCTCTCATGATCTAGTTTCAGGGGTCACAATTAGAGATGAGCGAGCATACTCGTCCGAGCTTGATGCTCGTTCGAGTATTAGGGTGCTCGAGATGCTCGTTACTCGAGATGAGCACCACGCGGTACTCGTCTCGATTAAATGAGCACTGACCATTGAATTCAATGGAGCCGGCAATACAGCCGGCTCCATTGAAAGCAATGGGCTGCCGGCGAGCGCGGGATGAATTTTCGGGAAGGGCTTAAAAATATAAGCCCTTCCCTGAAATTCATCCAGAAATGTGTAAAAAGTAAAAAAAAAAAAAATACTCACCTTGTCCCGGCAGACGGAATTTAGCCGCGGCCGGCCGGCAGTTCTCCTGAACTGCTGTGAGTAATATTCAGCAGCCGAGGATTTAAAATCCCCACCTGCTGAATGAGCTGCCTCTGATTGGTCACAGCCTCACCAATCAGAGGCAGCTCTCACTCACCCATTCATGAATTCATGAATGGGTGAGTGAGTGCTGCCTCTGATTGGCTCAGCGCAGGGACCAATCAGAGGCAGCTCATTCAGCAGGCGGGGATTTTAAATCCCCACCTGCTGAATACTACAGAAAGCAGTTCAGGAGAACTGCTGGTCAGACGCGGCTGAACTCCGGCTGCAGCGGAAAGGTGAGTATACATTTTTTTTTAATTTTTACACATTTTAGGATGATTTTCAGGTAAAGGCTTATATTTTTAAGCCCTTCCCGAAAATTCATCCCGCGCTCGCCGGCAGCCCATTGCTTTTAATGGAGCCGGCTGTATTGCTGGCTCCATTGAATTCAATGGGCTAACATCGTTCTTCTCTGAACGATCTTTATGCTGACAGCGCGGGGGGGGGGGGGGGGGTCTCACTCTTGCCACTATTGTGGCTTAATAGTGAGACCTCGGAGCCCGAAATGCAGCCCTGCATGTTGCTCCTCGCCTGCCCTATCCATTTCTGTGTTTTTTACATGACTTTGGTGATTTGCTAAGATTTTCACAAATGAAAACCTTAGCGGAGCACCAGTCATACAAAAATGCTCGAGTCACCCATTGACTTCAATGGGGTTCGTTACTCGAAACGAACTCTCGAGCATCACTGAAAGTTCGACTCGAGTAACGAGCACTCGAGCATTTTGGTGCTCGCTCATCTCTAGTCACAATCTCGATTCGTCCCATGTAGGTGTAGGCAATTTAAAAAACATAACCATGTAGATCCATTTTTTCCTTTCCCATTTCTGACTCACTGTGGATGCATCTAAAATACTGTAGGGAATTATAGTGAAAAACAGATAGAGTAGATAATTGGTGTTGGACCCATGTGATAACAGTAATAGAAATACCACTGACTGAAGGGCTGCACTATCTATGTTATATGCGTGTTAAACAGGTTTAGTGTGATGTAGACAGATGTCACAAATTGCTGGGAATAAGCATTAGATAAGATTGATGATGAAGCAAAGCAGAGACATTTTTGCCAATATGCTCGTCATTCTAATCTTGTTCACCTTGAAACATGTGATTTTAAATTTCAGATAGTGTTACACCGAATCTATAGCTTCAAATAAATCCCTTGTAGAGAGCTGCAACATAAATATCCAGAGCATTACATTATAGCACATTAACTAAGAGACAAAGTGCTAATTGTTACCATCCCCAGATTGGGATTGATGGGCAAGCAGATATCAGAGTGAGGGTCTACAGTCAGGGGCTGCATACTGGAGCGGCAAATCAGTTTTCAGATCCGAATGTCAGTTCAAAATGTCATTTTCTTATGTTTTGCGGTCATGCGGAGTCAAGACGAGGTCTTATTCTATTAACCTTTTATGTGAAACATTGAGAAAATGTCAAAGGTAAACCTTATCTTAATTAGGAAGGATTTTTATCAAGCTTGTCCACTAGTTTCCAATATAAACTCGTAATCTCTGGTACATAAGATCATACATCGTAATTACATCATTTTCAGCTTAACCAGATGACTCTTCAGGCCTTTCACAAAGCCTTCATTGTTTTAGGCGTCTTTCACATATAGTTTTTTCTTTAGAGTGTTTTTTCTAGCCTGTAAAAAATACTATACATTTCTTACAAGCTTTTTTGGTGGCGTGATTTGTTATACAGACTAGGGATGAGTGAGTATACTCGCTAAAGCACTACTCGTTCAAGTAAAGTGCTTTAGACGAGTATCTCCCTGCTCATCCCTGAAGATTCGGGGGCCACTGCGGAGCGGGGAGCTGCGGGGGAGAGCGGGCAGGAACGGAGGGGAGATCTCTCTCTCCCTCTCTCCCGCCCGCTCTCCCCTGCTCCCCGCCGCGACTCACCTGTCAGCTGCGGCGGCTCCCGAATCTTCAGGGACGAGCAGGGAGATACTCGTCTAAAGCACATTACTCGAGCGAGTAGTGCTTTAGCGAGTATACTCGCTCATCCTTAATACAGACGTGATTTTTTTCAGGTACCATTTTTTTTCTATAGAAAATTCTATGAGAAAAACATTGGCAACAATGTCACAGCCAGCGTTTTGTAAAAAAAATAGGAAATAGCAAAGCAGCTTATCACCAACCCACAATAATGGAGATGTCAAGTGCTCAAAAAGTATTATTTTATAAATAGTGGATATAGTGCTATGATAGTATATTTCGGTTCACTCCAAGTGAGCACCAGACTTTTGGAGTGAACTGGATTGTACAATCGTAACGCTAATGGGCGTCTTGTGGTGCAGAGTGATACAGAAGCAGAATGCAGTCCTAAGCTCTCGCTCATGACCTGAAGGTTGTAGGTTCAATCCCTGAATGGTTCAGGTAGCCGGCCTTTTATCCTTCTGACATTGGTAAAATGAGTACCCAGTTTGCTGGGGGGAAAGATGACTGGGGAAGGTAAGGGTATACCACCCTGCAAAAACAATCTGCCAAGAAAATGTCATGATGTGACGTCACCCTAGAAGTTGGTCATGACTTGGTGCCTGCACCACTGGGCTTTACCTTTATCTTGGCGCTATATCCAGTATTTGTAAAAAACTACTAGTAAATAACATCTATTGCCAACTATCAATACCATTTATGTGGAAGAAAGTGAATATAATTGAGATTGCACCCACGCTGCTACCCGGCTGTGTAATATCTGTCAGCTATTTGAACAGCACCAACTTATTTCGCAGCGCTTAGTTGTGATGGACAGAGGTGGAGGCATATTTTATGCAGTGAAAACAAATTTTACAAAGCCATAAATAATATGTACATCATTAATTAACACTCAATAGAGGATTTGTGTATTTAAAGGGATTTTCCAGGCAGAGCCTGCTAAGATTGATTTCAATGAGAGATGCGCTTGCGAGCGCCAGCCACTACACAGGGGTCCTAGCAGAGCCTTTCACTCTGACCCCGATGTAACCCAGTGGGCACTGCCTGGAGAACCTCTTTAAACATCCATCAGTAACACTCTATAGCGGGATATTTTCTTAAAGTGACAGCAACTAAATTTGATTCAGAATATCTGATTTTACAACATTATTTCCTAATTTCTTTGACAAGACAGCAGCAAGGCACATGTAGATGTGGGCTTTCTCCAGATATGCCTGAACCATAAGAAATTTGGCAACTTCCCCCTCATTAGTTTTAATGCACATATGTGCAGGGCTCTCACCAGTCTCATCTGTACTTTTATTTATCCTTATAGCTGCTTGGATTCCACGTTCAGCTTCCTTTTGCCATCATCAGATGAAAGCTCTGTAGCCACTCACACTTAGCTTACCATATGAACAGCACACGGGGCAGTATACATCCCTGACAGTACTTCGGCAAACAAACTAAAGGCTCAGGGGCCTGGGTGCAGTAGTTCAGCCCGGCGCACCCGCCTCCCCTGTACCCATACCTAGATCGTACTTCATACAGCTGCAAAATTAATTTCCATACGTGATCTAGCCCCTTGGCGTAATCTTTCCAAACATGATGCATTTCCTGCACTACATGAAAACTTGTTTGTAGCCCCGCAGGCTATTCTCACACACTCACACCGCTTTTCACAGCTATTAGTGTGGCGCCCTGAGCACCATGCTAACCACGGTACAACGCTCCCATTGATTTTAATGGGGTTACTCAAACCTGCGCTCGAACGCCGTGTTCCTTATGCCGCAATTTTCAAGAGCCGTTTGTTCTAGTTTAGCGTTTTCTTATTTTTTAACGCACTTCCTCACCCATCACAATGATTGGGTGCACTAAAAAGCGCTGTCAAATGCTGTACCATGCGTTCAAAAATGCTGCTCAAAATTGCAGTAAGAAAAACACAATTTCTAGCTGCATTTTCTGACGGCACGTTTTACCCTGCGCTCAGCGGGGCCAGCGGCAACGGCGTTGACCCCATTGAAAACATATAAAGATCGCTCTCCTCTGCCACAACTGTGCTCTCCCATTGAATTCAATGGAGCCAGCTATACAGCCAGTTCCATTGAAAGCTATGGGCTGCCGGCAAGCACTGCAGTAATTTTCAGGGAAGGGCTTCAAATATAAGCCCTTCCCTGAAAATCCCAGAAGGGGAAATAAAAAATTAAAAACAAACACAGAAAATGGCCGTTACTTACTGGCTGAGGAGTGCATATAGATGCATCCTCCTCTCACCATGCAGGTAGCTGACTATCAAATGGAGGAGCCAATAACACCTGTGCAAGACACCAATAAAACAACCACTCACACTGCCTCTTGATAATGACGGGGGTGGATGCTTGGCGTACACTCCCACACATAGTGGATACAGGGTGCCAGACCATTCTGATATATGTAGTTCACCATGCAGACCAGCAACCTATTAATGACGCCATGATAATTCGGCGGGTTGCCCTGCATTTCCTTCAGTGAACCACATTGGTACTGCCACCCTGAGCTCCCCCTGGAGTCTTAATGCCACACTGCATGTGAATGATAGATAATAAATGCAAGGCATTGGTTGGATGTTGGCCAAGATACATGAGCCCACTAACCACTTCACGGTTCCTTGCGTTGTAGTGAGTCCCTACACTAATATAAATGCATCACAGAAGGGGAAATAAAAAATTAAAAACAAACACAGAAAATGGCCGTTACTTACTGGCTGAGGAGTGCATATAGATGCATCCTCGTCTCACCATGCAGGTAGCTGACTACCAAATGGAGGAGCCAGCTACCTGCATGGTGAGAGGAGAATGCATCTATATGCACTCCTCAGCCAGTAAGTAACGGCCATTTTCTGTGTTTGCTTCCCTGAAAATCAATCCAAAAATGTGTAAAAAAATAAATGTATCTATACTCACCTCTCTGCAGCTGCCGGGGCTCAGGCATGTCCAGCTGGCTTTTCTCCTGCACAGCTCTGAGTAGCATTCAGCAGGCGTGGATTTGAAATCCCCGCCTGCTAAATGGGCTGCCTCTGATTGGCTGAGCACTGTGACCAATCAGAGGCAGCACTCAGCTATTGAACGACATAATTTCATCTCCCTCACTTATATGATCCATGAGGGGAGATGAAACTTAAACTTTATTCTCTAACTTTTTTTTACTTTACGTGATCGCTGTTATCCATTGGATAGCAGCGATCATTGACCGGGAACCACATACAGCAGCTCCCGATGACATGTCTCTGCTCTTGGCAACACATAGGAACCGGAAGCCAGAGAGATTTTAAATTTCCCAGGCCGCGCACCCTTCTGTTTATGCACCCGAACTATGACGTCTGGCACGCATGCGCAGAAGGCGCTGTCGGGACCCTGGAGGCCAGGACACTGTGGAAATCGCAGAGGAGGCGGGTGAGTACTTTTAGCTGCTCTAATGGATCCGATCCATCAGGGCATCTGAATCTTTGACTTTTTAAAAACTTTTTATTGACTTTTATATGATCGCTGGCATTCAATAAATGCCAACAATCATGTGACGGGGTGGGGGTCCCGTGGCCCGGGATGACAGCTCAAGGTTGCTGGCTACCTGCCTTGATCCCTGCAGGAAATATGTTGCCTCAAATTGAATGTGCAAGTGGGTTAGTGTTTAATGTGTGGCACCTGACCCACTTGTAATGCTCAATAATGGCGCAATAACTGAGGCGGACAACAGCAGTAACTAAAGAATACTGTATTCCACAGATTCACAAATCATAACAGTCGGTCACAATCTTTGTATGGCATATACACAGTGTGATGTCCTTTCAGTGGAGGCCAAATATTCTTACTCTGGGATCCTCTTCTATTCCACACGCAGATCTTGTTTTGGTGACAATGAAAAGACGACTGCAACCCACCAGGTACAGCAGCCGCTTCATTCCCATGACCAGTGAGAATCCCAATGGCCTGACCAGGACCAATCACATACTGACAGCACATCAAGGCTATATGTGAGTATTATTACACAGGACCCTAGTAAATGAGATTTTACTATCATAGGCCAAATGCACACGGGCAGAAATTGCATTGTGGGATTTCCCACAGAATTTTCGCCCGTGTATGCTGTCATAGAATTAGATAATGCAATCCTATGAAGAAAGACGCGATTTGACCATTTGAAAACAAGCGGTAACCAAATCACGGCATGCCCTGACCAGGCCGTCTGCAGGACGCCATACACAGAAATAGAAATAGAAAAAAGAATAACTCAGACCAATTATAATAAGTTAAATAATATGAAATTTATTTTTATTATATGTGTTTTGGTTGTTACCTCCCATCACTCACAAGGAGGGTACAGCAACACGCAGGACAGGAAAAAACCCCTGTGGAGGAAACCTGTAGGGAAACCATGGCTGCTGTACTGCCCTTCCTCCGGGCATACTAAGGGAGGGTAACACTATAAAATGTATGCAAGGTGGGGGGGGGGGGTGTGACTATCTACAGTGACTGCATGTGACTATCTACAGTGACTATGTTCGGGTGTGTGCATGTGTACATGTGTGAGTATGATCCATCAATATGTGACACAGTGTCTATGTGCATGTGTAGGTTATCAAAAGGTTACCGGTCTTCATCGGTCGCCGTTGACGTCGAGATCGTAGTAGAGATCTTCCTGTGCCTGGAACACTTTCATCATCGATGGATTCTGGCGAACAATCTTACACAGGGAGCAGGTTGGTTGGCTGAACTGTGGGCCGCTGATGGTGAAGCCTCCAGTGACTCTCCTGAAGATGTGAGGAGCCAAGCTGTGATGACTCTGCCGCTGCCTTGTCCACGCCCAATGGTAAGGGGCTTCTGCCATGACCTAGAATTAAACAGAGTATGAATATCATTATCACCACAAACTTTTCAGCAAAGACTGGAGTATTTTATATTATTTCTACTAACAAGATCACAAGTGGTTCGGTCCACCCAAGTTCTGAATCCCATCCGGATAAGTAGCTGGTTCCGTTGCTTGAAAAGTTCTTCTTTGTTTTCCATCCAGGTGTGTCCCAAGGCCCAGGAGAAGATCTCCCATCGAAAGTAGAATTCCTCCTCCATCTGGTTGGCTAAAAACCTGGAAGAAAAAATGAAACTGGATGATGAACAAGTCAGAAGAAGAGAACTGGAGAAAAGGGGCGAGCGAATGAACACTAGGTAAAGTCATGGGATCCTGGAGTCTTCTCCATAAATTACTTTCATTCTTCTGTTACTTATTTTAGAATGTATTTTTATAATTATACATCAGCCTGTAAATACAGATCTGTTATAATAAAGCAACTCACAGAGCTGGAAAGAAGTTGTTTCTATATTCCTCGGTGCGAAGTCCGGCTCTCCTGAAATAGATGATCACCATCGCCAGCAGATACTGGAGGGAGAAGAAGGACAGTTAGAGGCTGCGACTACTAACAAGTAAAGAATAGAACCACATTTTCCACATTTTTATATTACCTTGTCGGATATCATCATGCAGCTATCACAGGCGAGAAACCTCCAGTGATGTCCATCCTCTGGAACAAAAAGGAAATATATCAATTTTTCTTTAATAACTATCAATTTTATGAACTTGTTTAGTGACTGCAGTAAAGTTACATAATCCCCTCCATCATGTAACACTGAAAGAAGCAGCAGAGCTGGAAGAGCCATCAGTTCTGTACTTGTACAGGAGCTCTACTGAAAGTCATGGACATCACATGTGACCGTATCACAGAGACAGTGATACAATAAGGCCCCATTCACATTTGGGCTCCATTAGGACATTCTGCTTCTCTTTTCATTTTATATAATAGAGAAACTGATTTTTTGAAAAGGAAAGCCATGTTACCTTTTCAAAAAAAGTGATGGACAGCGATGTAGATAGTAAAAAATTGCAAGTCTTTGTACAAATCCTCGCTTGTGTAAAGAATAAAAAAAATGTTATGCCAGAAACTGGCATAAAACCTTTTCTGAATGTCCCCCAATGCATCTTACCAAGAACACGGAAGAATGCTGCCATTTCCTTCTGCTGTTGGGCTGGGTCATGCCTCCTCCTCTTCTGGGGGTCCTCCTCACATGGGCTGGGATCTCGCTTCCTCTTCCGCCCTCTGTCGTCTCTTCGGAACAGCATACGCAGGAATCTCACTACGCCGTCCATGATCCTTAACAGGGCAAATAAAAAGGGGTTATTATTAGGACAAACACTTGATAGTTTCTGTGTCCAGTGTAACTAAGTTATACATATAGATCCCAGTGTAGTCCCTATAGACCTGTCGTTACATTATGTGTATATGTCCCGTCCCACCCTGTATAGTAACTGATCCCCTATAGTGAACTTCATAGCTTACCAGGTGCTCACGTCGTCTCTTCTACACAGAAAAGAAGAAAGAAAATGTCAATATTGTTCATTAAACTACAATAAACAGTTATTAACACAGCGCCATATTTATTCCTCGTCACCCAAATATCTCTGTAGTTATTCCCAGATACAATTCCAGGAGAAGAGAGCAGCGCTGAGTAAAAAAGTCCAGACAGCGAAGGGATGCCAGCGCCATTGACAAAAAAAGAAAAATGTTAGGGGGTCTTTGAATGCAGCAAAAAAAAACAAACATTTTTTTCTTCTTAAAGCGTGAAAGTTGCAAAAAACTCAAAACTCTATCATTTTGGTATTGACATACCGTATTTTTCGCTTTATAAGACGCATCGGATGATAAGACGCACCTGGGTTTTAGAGGAGGAAAATAGGAGAAAAATATTTTGAACTCCCCAGACCAGGCAATGAGGGAGGTATCACAGGAGAAATAAACAGCAGTAGTACCGCCTCGGAATGAAGTATATACCACTAGGTCAACCTGTCATTCAGGATCCAGGAAAGCTGAGTATAAATGTAATGGTGATCTCATTACTTGTCATCCAGCTTTCCAAGAGCCCTGAATCCCACGTTGAATAGTTATGGCAATGCATGTGGTATGCATGCTTGTATAACTCTGCAGTTGGCATTCAGGATCCTGAAAGAGCTGAGTGACAATGTAATGATTCCATTAGTTGTCACCCAACTTTCCAGGAACCCTGCATGGCATGTATCATATGGTTATGCATAACTAGGCACAAATATATACACAATACAGGCAGCTCATTCTACCTCTCCCCCTGCCTCTGCCTCTCCCTCTCCCTCTCCTATGTAGCTGGCAGATGTGAGAGTGTCTGTACATACAGCTGACTGCTGAGGCAGGGGGGAGCAGCAGCTCCCTCTCACTAATCAGCTGTTGTATGGGTGCTGGTGTGGAGCGGACCTGCTATCTTTATCACACTGTCAGCAATATAGCAGGAGCCGCCTGTCTGTACAATAGCTTCCTGCTCCTCCCCCGCCCCCAGCAATCAGCTGTTGTACGGGCTGCTCTGCTCCCTGCTCCTCCCCCGCCCCCAGCAATCAGCTGTTGTACGGGCTGCTCTGCTCCCTGCTCCTCCCCCGCCCCCAGCAATCAGCTGTTGTACAGGCTGCTCTGCTCCCTGCTTCTCCCCCGCCCGCAGCAATCAGCTGTTGTACAGGCTGCTCTGCTCCCTGCTCCTCCCCCGCCCGCAGCAATCAGCTGTTGTAGGGGCCGCTCTGCTCCCTGCTCCTCCCCCGCCCCCCAGCAATCAGCTGTTGTACGGGCTGCTCTGCTCCCTGCTCCTCCCCCGCCCCCAGCAATCAGCTGCTGCACGGGGCTGCTCTGCTCCCTGCTCCTCCCCCGCCCGCAGCAATCAGCTGTTGTAGGGGCCGCTCTGCTCTCTGCTCCTCCCCCGTCCCCAGCAATCAGCTGTTGTGCGGCCGCTCTGCTCCCTGCTCCTCCCCGCCCCCAGCAATCAGCTGTTGTGCGGCCGCTCTGCGATCCTTTTCAGCTCCGGCGGGTTCTGATCTCGGCAGGTTCGCTTTATAAGACGCACTGACTTTTTCACCCAACTTTGGAGGGGAAAAAAGTGCGTCTTATAGAGCGAAAAATACGGTAATTGTACGGGCCTGCAGAATAAATGTAACATATTATTTACACTGCAAGGTGAACACTGTTTAAAAAAAAAACAAAAACATGTCAGATTTGCAGATTTCTGTATTCTTGCCTCTAGAAAAAATGGAATTAAAACCAATCAAAATGTTATATGTTCTCCAAAATTGGATAAATGAGGATTCGAGTTCAGCAAAAAACAAGCCCCATAAAGCTGCATGGATTGAAAACAACAATGCTATGCCTCTTGGATTGCAGCGACACAAAAACAAATTTTTTTCTATTGTTTTTTTGTGTACAAAAATAGCAAAACATATAAAAACTGTATAAACTTGGTATCGCCGGAATCGTGCCGACCCACAGAATGATGTCATCACATTATTTATTTTACACATTGAATGCTGCAAAATTCAAATGAAAAAACAAATGGCAGAATTTCTTTTTTTTTCCTCAATCCCCATAAAAGCAATTTAATAAACATGGGCATGGAGAGAGGTTGTGTGGGGGTGGAGGGGGGAGCTGAACTTCTGCACTAGGGTCTGTAATAATATAATAAGTGACTGGCAGCTAACTTAGTGAGGGCATGCACACATATGTGAAGTGCAATGTACTTACAGTATATTATGATCAATACAAGAAGATTCATGATAGATACATATACAAAACACAGATAAAGTGCAAATATATACAATAATACAAATAAACGGTACAATATAAGATACATTACATACAAAAGCATTATAAATACATACTCCTGTCCATATTTATTCATAATCATCCAAATATCCAAAACCACCATTATATATTCACATATATTAACTAACCCAAATATCTTCATACTAATAATCACCAAAACTAACCATATTTATTAATAACTAAAGATGAGCGAACGTACTCGTCCGAGCTTGATATTCGTGCGAATATTAGGGTGTTCGGGATGCTCGTTACTCTTAACGAGTACCACGCGATGTTCCGGTTACTTTCAGTTTCCTCTCTGAGACGTTAGCACGCTTTTCTGGCCAATTGAAAGACAGGGAAGGCATTACAACTTCCCCCTGTGACGTTCAAGCCCTATACCACCCCCCTGCTGTGAGTGGCTGGGGCGATCAAATGTCACCCGAGTATAAAAGTCGGCCCCTCCCACGGCTCGCCTCAGATGCCTTGTGACTGAGTTAGCTGAGGGAAAGTGCTGCTGCTGGTGCTGCTGTAGGGAGAGTGTTAGGAGTGAGTGTAGGCTTCAAGTACCCCAACGGTCCTTCTCAGGGCCACATCTATCCGTGTGCAGTACTGTGGAGGCTGCTGTTAGCAGTGTTGCACAAATTTTTTTTTTTCAAAATCGGCAGTCTGCAGAGCATTGCGCCTTGCAGTAATACTACAGGGACAGAAGTGGTGGTTAGGTAGGGAGAGTGTTAGGAGTGAGTGTAGGCTTCAAGAACCCCAACGGTCCTTCTTAGGGCCACATCTATCCGTGTGCAGTACTGTGCAGGCTGCTGTTAGCAGTGTTGCATATTTTTTTCTTTTCAAATTCGGCTGTCTGCAGAGCATTGCGCCTTGCAGTAATACTACAGGGAGAGAATTGTGTAGGCAGGGCCAGAAGACATATATTGTTGATTGAATATAGTCAGTGGGCCCTCCGTTTCCAAAAAAGGGAAAAATTGTATTTGTCCTGCAGTCTTGCGCCAATTTATTTCCTGCCTGGGAAAAGTAACTGCTCTGCTGCACTTCATATAACTGCATTTCTGTGCAACACATATCTTATCTGATTGAATATAGTCAGTGGGCCCTCCGTTTCCCAAAAAGGGAAAAATTGTATTTGTCCTGCAGGCTTGCGCCAATTTATTTGCTGCCTATGAAAAGTCTCCGCTCTGCTGCACTTCATATAACTGCATTTCTGTGCAACACATATCTTATCTGATTGAATATAGTCAGTGGGCCCTCCGTTTCCCAAAAAGGGAAAAATTGTATTTGTCCTGCAGTCTTGCGCCAATTTATTTCCTGCCTGGGAAAAGTAACTGCTCTGCTGCACTTCATATAACTGCATTTCTGTGCAACACATATCTTATCTGATTGAATATAGTCAGTGGGCCCTCCGTTTCCCAAAAAGGAAAAAATTGTATTTGTCCTGCAGGCTTGCGCCAATTTATTTGCTGCCTGTGAAAAGTCTCCGCTCTGCTGCACTTCATATAACTGCATTTCTGTGCAACACATATCTTATCTGATTGAATATAGTCAGTGGGCCCTCCGTTTCCCAAAAAGGGAAAAATTGTATTTGTCCTGCAGGCTTGCGCCAATTTATTTGCTGCCTGTGAAAAGTCTCCGCTCTGCTGCACTTCATATAACTGCATTTCTGTGCAACACATATCTTATCTGATTGAATATAGTCAGTGGACCCTCCGTTTCCCAAAAAGGGAAAAATTGTATTTGTCCTGCAGTCTTGCGCCAATTTATTTGCTGCCTGTGAAAAGTCTCCGCTCTGCTGCACTTCATATAACTGCATTTCTGTGCAACACATATCTTATCTGATTGAATATAGTCAGTGGGCCCTCCGTTTCCCAAAAAGGGAAAAATTGTATTTGTCCTGCAGGCTTGCGCCAATTTATTTGCTGCCTGTGAAAAGTCTCCGCTCTGCTGCACTTCATATAACTGCATTTCTGTGCAACACATATCTTATCTGATTGAATATAGTCAGTGGACCCTCCGTTTCCCAAAAAGGGAAAAATTGTATTTGTCCTGCAGTCTTGCGCCAATTTATTTCCTGCGTGGGAAAAGTAACTGCTCTGCTGCACTTCATATAACTGCATTTCTGTGCAACACATATCTTATCTGATTGAATATAGTCAGTGGGCCCTCCGTTTCCCAAAAAGGGAAAAATTGTATTTGTCCTGCAGGCTTGCGCCAATTTATTTGCTGCCTGTGAAAAGTCTCCGCTCTGCTGCACTTCATATAACTGCATTTCTGTGCAACACATATCTTATCTGATTGAATATAGTCAGTGGGCCCTCCGTTTCCCAAAAAGGGAAAAATTGTATTTGTCCTGCAGTCTTGCGCCAATTTATTTCCTGCCTGGGAAAAGTAACTGCTCTGCTGCACTTCATATAACTGCATTTCTGTGCAACACATATCTTATCTGATTGAATATAGTCAGTGGACCCTCCGTTTCCCAAAAAGGGAAAAATTGTATTTGTCCTGCAGTCTTGCGCCAATTTATTTGCTGCCTGTGAAAAGTAACTGCTCTGCTGCACTTCATATAACTGCATTTCTGTGCAACACATATCTTATCTGATTGAATATAGTCAGTGGGCCCTCCGTTTCCCAAAAAGGGAAAAATTGTATTTGTCCTGCAGGCTTGCGCCAATTTATTTCCTGCCTGGGAAATCACTGGTAATACAGCATGCTGAGGGGTAGGGGTAAGCCTAGAGGACGTGGACGTGGCCGAGGACGCGTAGGCCCAAGTGAGGGTGTGGGCACAGGGCGAGCTCCTGATCAAGGTGTATCGCAGCCGACTGCTGCGCGATTAGGAGAGAGGCACGTTTCTGGCGTCCCCACATTCATCGCCCAATTAATGGGTCCACGCGGGAGACCTTTAATAGAAAATGAGCAGTGTGAGCAGGTCCTGTCGTGGATGGCAGAAAGTGCTTCGAGCAAGCTATCATCCACCCACAGTTCTGCGCCGTCCAGTGCTGCAAATCCAAATCCTCTGGCTGCTACTCCTCCTTCCTCCCAGCCTCCTCACTCCACTACAATGACACATGCTCAGGAGCGGGCAGACTCCCAGGAACTGTTCTCGGGCCCCTGCTCAGATTGGGCAGCAGTGGTTCCTCTCCAAGCAGAGGAGTTTATCGTCACTGATGCCCAACCTTTGGAAAGTTCCCGGGGTCCGGGGGATGAGGCTGGGGACTTCCGGCAACTGTCTCAAGACCTTTCAGTGGGTGAGGAGGACGATGACGATGAGACACAGTTGTCTTGCAGTGAGGTAGTAGTAAGGGCAGTAAGTCCGAGGGAGGAGCGCACAGAGGATTCGGAGGAAGAGCAGCAGGACAATGAGGTGACTGACCCCACCTGGTGTGCAACGCCTACACAGGACAGGTCTTCAGAGGGGGAGGCACGGTCAGCAGCAGGGCAGGTTGCAAGAGGCAGTGCGGTGTCCAGGGGTAGAGGCAGGGCCAGACCGAATAATCCACCAACTGTTTCCCAAAGCACACCCTCGCGCCATGCCACCCTGCAGAGGCCGAGGTGCTCTAAGGTCTGGCAGTTTTTCACAGAGACGCCTGACGACCGACGAACAGTGGTGTGCAACCTTTGTCGCGCCAAGATCAGCCGGGGAGCCACCACCACCAGCCTCACCACCACCAGCATGCGCAGACATATGATGGCCAAGCACCCCACAAGGTGGGACGAAGGCCGTTCACCGCCTCCGGTTTGCACCGCTGCCTCTCCCCCTGTGCCCCAACCTGCCACTGAGATCCAACCCCGCTCTGAGGACACAGGCACTACCGTCTCCTGGCCTGCACCCACACCCTCACCTCCGCTGTCCTCGGCCCCATCCACCAATGTCTCGCACCGCACCGTCCAGCCGTCGCTAGCGCAAGTGTTTGAGCGCAAGCGCAAGTACGCCGCCACGCACCCGCACGCTCAAGCGTTAACCGTCCACATAGCCAAATTTATCAGCCTTGAGATGCTGCCGTATAGGGTTGTGGAAACGGAGTCCTTCAAAAGTATGATGGAGGCGGCGGCCCCGCGCTACTCAGTTCCCAGTCGCCACTACTTTTCCCGATGTGCCGTCCCAGCCCTGCACGACCACGTCTCCCGCAACATTGTACGCGCCCTCACCAACGCGGTTACTGCCAAGGTCCACTTAACAACGGACACGTGGACAAGCACAGGCGGCCAGGGCCACTACATCTCCCTGACGGCACATTGGGTGAATTTAGTGGAGGCTGGGACAGAGTCAGAGCCTGGGACCGCTCACGTCCTACCCACCCCCAGAATTGCGGGCCCCAGCTCGGTGCTGGTATCTGCAGCGGTGTATGCTTCCTCCACTAAAGCACCCTCCTCCTCCTCCTCCTCCGCAACCTCTGTCTCGCAATCAAGATGTGTCAGCAGCAGCAGCAAGTCGCCAGCAGTCGGTGTCGCGCGGCGTGGCAGCACAGCGGTGGGCAAGCGTCAGCAGGCCGTGCTGAAACTACTCAGCTTAGGAGATAAGAGGCACACGGCCCACGAACTGCTGCAGGGTCTGACAGAGCAGACCGACTGCTGGCTTGCGCCGCTGAGCCTCCAACCGGGCATGGTCGTGTGTGACACCGGCCGTAACCTGGTGGCGGCTCTGCAGCTCGGCAGCCTCACGCACGTGCCATGCCTGGCCCACGTCTTTAATTTGGTGGTTCAGCGCTTTCTGAAAAGCTACCCACGCTTGTCAGACCTGCTCGTAAAGGTGCGCCGGCTCTGCGCACATTTCCGCAAGTCCCACACGGACGCTGCCACCCTGCGGACACTGCAACATCGGTTTAATCTGCCAGTGTACCGACTGCTGTGCGACGTGCCCACACGGTGGAACTCTACGCTCCACATGTTGGCCAGGCTCTATGAGCAGCGTAGAGCTATAGTGGAATACCAACTCCAACATGGGCGGCGCAGTGGGAGTCAGCCTCCTCAATTATTTTCAGAAGAGTGGGCCTGGTTGGCAGACATCTGCCAGGTCCTTCGAAACTTTGAGCAGTCTACCCAGGTGGTGAGCGGCGATGCTGCAATCATTAGCGTCACCATTCCTCTGCTATGCATCTTGAGAAGTTCCCTGCAAACCACAAAGGTAGCCGCTTTGCGCTCAGAAACAGAGCCGGGGGAAGACAGTATGTCGCTGGATAGTCAGAGCACCCTCCTGTCTATATCTCAGCGCATTCAGGAGGAGGAAAAGGAGCATGAGGAGGATGAGGAGGAGGGGGAAGAGACAGCTTGGCCCACTGCTGACGGTACCCATGCTGCTTGCCTGTCATCATTTCAGCGTGTATGGCCTGAGGAGGAGGAGGAGGAGGAGGAGGATCCTGAAAGTGATCTTCCTAGTGAGGACAGCCATGTGTTGCATACAGTTACCCTGGCACACATGGCTGACTTCATGTTAGGATCCCTTTCTCGTGACCCTCGCGTTACACGCATTCTGGCCACTACGGATTACTGGGTGTACACACTGCTCGACCCACGCTATAAGGAGAACCTTCCCACTCTCATTCCCGAAGAGGAAAGGGGTTTGAGAGTGTTGCTATACCACAGGACCCTGGCGGACAAGCTGATGGTAAAATTCCCATCCGACAGCGCTAGTGGCAGAAGGCGCAGTTCCGAGGGCCAGGTAGCAGGGGAGGTGCGGAGATCGAGCAGCATGTACAGCCCAGGCAGTGCAACAGTCTTTAAGGGCCTGGACAGCTTTATGGCTCCCCAGCAAGACTGTGTCACCGCTCCCCAGTCAAGGCTGAGTCGGCGGGAGCACTGTAAAAGGATGGTGAGGGAGTACGTAGCCGATCGCACGACCGTCCTCCGTGACGCCTCTGCCACCTACAACTACTGGGTGTCGAAGCTGGACATGTGGCCTGAACTAGCGCTGTATGCCCTGGAGGTGCTTGCTTGTCCTGCGGCTAGCGTCTTGTCGGAGAGGGTGTTTAGTGCGGCTGGGGGAATCATCACAGATAAGCGTACCCGCCTGTCAACCGACAGTGCCGACAGGCTAACACTCATCAAGATGAACAAAGCCTGGATTTCCCCAGACTTCTCTTCTCCACCAGCGGACAGCAGCGATACCTAAGCAATACGTAGGCTGCACCCGCGGATGGAAGCATCGTTCTCTCTCACCATCCAAAACGGGGACATTTCTGCTTCATCAATCTGTGTATAATATTCCTCCTCCTCCTCCTGCTCCTCCTCCTGAAACCTCACGTAATCACGCTGAACGGGCAATTTTTCTTAGGGCCACAAGGCTCACTCATATAATTTTTCAAAAAATTTTTTTATACGTTTCAATGCTTTTAAAAGCGTTGGAACTTTAACTTGAAACAATTTTTCGTTAAACTGGGCTGCCTCCAGGCCTAGTTACCACTTGAGCCACATTAACCAAAGCGATTAATGGGTTTCACCTGCCATCTTGGTTGGGCATGGCCAATTTTTACTGAGGTACATTAGTACTGTTGGTACACCAATTTTTTTGGGCCCTCACCTACAGTGTAATCATAGCAATTTCTATGTTCTTCGCCTGCACTCATGGTACAGAAAGGTGTGTGGGGTTGGCCTACACTTTAGCTACATAAATGTAACTTGGGCTTTGGCTATACTGCAGCTACTGAAATGGAACTAAGACTGCGCTCCCACTATACTGCTGCTTCGGAATTGTTCCTGGGGCCTGTGTAGGCTGCTACTATTACTTAAATGGAACTTAGACTATGCTCCTCCTATACTGCTGCTTCGGAATTGTTACTGGGGCCTGTCTTGAGTGCTACTATTACTGAAATGGAACGAAGACTGCGCTCCCACTATACTGCTGCTTCGGAATTGTTACTGGTGCCTGTCTTGAGTGCTACTATTACTGAAATGGAACGAAGACTGCGCTCCCACTATACTGCTGCTTCGGAATTGTTACTGGGGCTTGTCTTGAGTGCTACTATTACTGAAATGGAACTAATACTGTGCTCCCCCTATAATGCTGCTAGTGATATGTTAGTGGGGCCTGTCCTAATGCTACGGCTGAAATGTTACGAATTATGGGCTCTGCCTATACCGCTGCTAATGGTATGTCTCTGGGGTGTGGAAACAGAGGCTTCCCAAAGACATGATGGCGGCGAGGCCATTTCCCACCAACGCGGTTACTGTTAAGGTGCATATAACCACGGACACGTGGAGAGGACACGTAGTGCCTCAAAAACATCCCCCGCCACGGCCCACTTAATCCTGGCCACATTCCGAAAACCAACAAAATAAAATCGCGCTACTAGGTCCGCAGTCACCACCACATTACCACCAACGCGGTTACTGTTAAGGTGCATATAACCACGGACACGTGGAGAGGACACGTAGTGCCTCAAAAACATCCCCCTCCTCCAACAATGAAAACATTCTTGGCAAATGCCTTTGCATTGGTTCGTCTGGTGGCAGTCCAAGAATTTCACCTTTACCGACACAACAAGAGAGCCCCCCCCCACCATCCCCCCGCCACGGCCCACTTAATCCTGGCCACATTCCGAAAACCAACAAAATAAAACCACGCTACTAGGTCCGCAGTCACCACCACATTACCACCAACGCGGTTACTGTTAAGGTACATATTACCAGTCTGACTGGGGCATGCAGACACCTTGACAGAATGAATAGTGTGTGGCACATAGGTTCCCCATTGCTATGCCCACGTGTGCAGCTCCTGATGGCGGTGGCACAGTATTATATTTCTCATTGCTTCTGTACAGCATTGTGGGCTATCGCCCCACCACTTTTAAAGAGGGTCGCTGCCTAGCCGTGCCAACCCTCTGCAGTGTGTGCCTGCAGTTCCTCCTCATGGCAGACGCACTTATAAATAGACATGAGGGTGGTGTGGCATGAGGGCAGCTGAAGGCTGCGCAGGGACAGTTTGGTGTGCGCTGTGGACACTGCGTCGTGCAGGGGGGAGGGGGGTTGGGCAGCATGTAACCCAGGAGAAGTGGCAGCAGAGTGTCATGCAGGCAGTGATTGTGATTTGTTGTAGGTAGTGTGGTGCTTAGCTAAGGTATGCCATGCTAATGAGGGCTTTTCAGAAGTAAAAGTTGTTGGGAGGGGGGGGGGGCCCACTCTTGCCGATATTGTGGCTTAATAGTGGGACCTGTGAACTTGAGATGCAGCCCAACATGTAGCCCCTCGCCTGCCCTATCCGTTGCTGTGTCGTTCCCATCACTTTCTTGAATTGCCCAGATTTTCACACATGGAAACCTTAGCGAGCATCGGCGAAATACAAAAATGGTCGGGTCGCCCATTGACTTCAATGGGGTTCGTTGCGAAAATTTTGTCCCGAGTAACGAGCACCCGAGCATTTTGGTGCTCGCTCATCTCTATTAATAACCATATTTATTAATAACCACCCAAGTTATTCCAAATTCTGATTAAACCCACTGCTATAATTTGCTATTATTAAGCATTGATCAATAATTACAATCTCAGATTATATAAACCAGCAATTCCATGTATTACAGTTTTTGGTTCTTACCCCTCCTCACGGACAACGGGTGGTGAATAGTCCATCACAGTGATGTAGATCCGGGTCTCAGTAGAAGAAGATCGTTCCTAAAGTCACTGAAATCTCTTTAGTGGGAGCAATAGGGAGCCAATCTGAACTCTGAAAGAGCAATCGCTGACTGGCACCAACTGTCGTTTTCTTGCTCGGCTTGAAAGCAAATCCTGCGATCCTATTGGCTGTTGCTGGTGGCACCTGTCACAATGGTTCACACAGCAGTAAATGTAGAGGGAGGCCGCACTCCCATCATCTCACCTTCCAGGCTCATATATTATGGTTTTCAATGGATACTTAAACCTTTCCTTATATTTTTCATCTTTATCCATCTAGCGCCATTTATAGATGCTGCCATGTTGTTCTCTGGGGTGAGATACAATTTGTCAGACTGTACATTCTCCAACTTGGGTTTATTACTACTTGGATAAATTACATTTTTAACCCCTGCATTTTCTATTGGTTCTGTTAATTTGGTATTTTGTCAGTTTTGTCTTCTGATTTACATACAGGGATACTGAGGAACGGCAATGGTACCCAGAGAGCTGTAAGGCAGGAATATGTGGCAACTTGGCTATCTGGTGCCGGTAAATAATAACTTATTATATAACAGAACAAACCAGGAAGCCGCTCTGTAGAGTGGAGCTGTATGGGGCAATATTATTTGGATCAGTGAGCAAATAAATGACATAACTGGAGACATATGCCCTGATACCTGCAGGACTGGATTATCATTGGAGTTCTCGGAGCGCCGGTTCCAGACCTCACTCTTAGGCCGCCTGCACACGGGCGGAAATCCCGCGGCGGGATTTCCCGCGGGATTTCCGCCACTGAAAGTTTGCATAGGAGTGCATTACAATACGCACTCCTATGCAGACGGCCGCGGTTTGGCCGCGCGAAATCTCGTGCGGCAAACAAACCGCGGCATGTCCTATTTTTGTGCTGGGCACGCACTCACCCGGCCGCCGGCTCCGGTCTGCGCATGCGCCGGCTGCGCCGCAGCCGGCACATTAAAGAGCCGGGGCCGCCAGGCGCGGGTGAGTACGCGTTCGTCCCTGCAGGCTCTCGGGTCGGGTCCCACGGCGAGAATTCTCGCTGCCGGATCCGACCCGCTCGTCTGCAGGCGGTCTTACTCTTGCTCAGGGGGTCCCCACTTTGTCTCTGGATTCGGGAGGCCCTGACATCCTGCTTGGACCTGCAGGCTAGATACTGCGGCGGAGGACCACTCAGGCTCACGTCTAGATGGGGACTGCAGGAGTTTCCTAAACCCTGCCCTCCGCTATGGTGATGACAGTGATATCTTGTGCAGCTCGCCATGCTGCGGCTGGGAAACCCATACAGAAGGACCCGGATCCCCAAGCCTGTTGTAGGCAGTTGGTCACTGGGTGGTTTGGCCTTTGTACAGTCATTTAATCCTCTTCCGAATGTTACTTCCATTGTTGGGCCAGGCAGGCCTGTGTCTGTCACTAGACAGCTGCGGACGGGTACCTGGGGAAGCATAAATGAAGGTGTGGCCATGACATAGTAAAAGTAAAGCTTTTTTGTATGTTTTGTATAACATCTGTCGCTGCCATTCAATTGCTTCAAAAACTGCTGTCAGCCAAGTGTTTTCTGCTGCTTTTAGTCAGGGTGCAGACGGAATACCAATAATTAGATGTAGGGAGTCTACAGCGCAGGTAACCCTGAACCACCGGCAGCAGCATTACATGCCATCCAGTCAGCCAATGAGTTTCAGCCAGCGATGCCTAATATTACAGCCCAGTGGTTCCTGCTTATTTGCGCACAGTCTTTAGCACTGCTTAGCATGAAACCCTTGACTGCTGGAGGAGGCTGAAGACTGTAGCCTGCCGGGTTTTCTCTAGCCCCTCTCCCTAGTTGCACGCTTCTTGCACTATTTCTCCGGCAGCCTATGATACCATTCCTCACTGCACTCAGGAGTCTTTGGCGAACCCACAGCAGTCCTCACCGAACCCATATCAGCAAAGTAAATTTTTTTTTTCAAATTTTTTTTATCTTTGCTATTTAGTTATTCATACTATAAGTAACCCATCTACAATAATAGTTTTGATATATGGGGTTTAGCAGCAGTGATTTTCCAATTTATAAATGCATTATCATTAGAGATGAGCGAGCACCAAAATGCTTGAGTGCTCGTTACTCGAGTTGAACTTTCAGTGATGCTCGAGAGTTCGTTTCGAGTAACGAACCCCATTGAAGTCAATGGGCGACTCGAGCATTTTTGTATATGACAGGTGCTCCGCTAAGGTTTTCATTTGTGAAAATCTTAGCAAATCACCAAAGTCATGTAAAAAGCACAGAAATGGATAGGGCAGGCGAGGAGCAACATGTAGGGCTGCATTTCGGGCTCCAAGGTCTCACTATTAAGCCAAGAGTGAGACACCCCCCCCCCCCGCACTGTCAGCATAAAGATCGATGCTTCCCGAAAATTCATCCCGCGCTCGCCGGCAGCCCATTGCTTTCAATGGAGCCGGCTGTATTGCCGGCTCCATTGCATTCAATGGTCAGTGCTCGTTTAATCGAGACGAGTACCGTGTGGTGCTCGTCTCGAGTAACGAGCATCTCGAGCACCCTTATACTCGAACGAGCATCAAGCTCGGACGAGTATGCTCGCTCATCTCTAATTATCATGCTGCCTGTTATCTGGCTCCTCCCCCTTCTCTTTATTCGCCAATAATTGATTTATATGATGAGAAATACACCTATAATAATAGTTTGGGTATTTGGGGTTTGGTATCAGCGATTTCCTAATTTGAAAATGCACAATTATACTGTCTTTCATCTGTATTTTGTAACTTGCACCAAACCTTGCTATTCAGATAGCTATACTATAGAAGAAACATGTTTGTAGTGATGTATGGGGTTTGACACTGATGATTTTACAACTAAAATATATAATTACATTATTATCCATTTGTATCTGGCAGGTTGTATTGGACTTCTACTGTGGAGATTTGCAAGGGTTAATAACCAGGTGCTTTGTTTGTTTTAATGATGTCTTAATTATACTTAATATAAAAGGAAGTGACGTTTGTAAAATGGTGTGGTGATCAAGATTCAACTTTGAATCGAAACGTGTCCTTGCTCTTGGTTTTTATGGGGAACACTTAATCTAATAAAGGCTTTGGATATTCCTTCACGAAGAAGCAGCCATTCTGTGTGTTTTTCATGAATATATCCTTATGGTATGCCGGTAAGGACTGGAAGGCAAGACTGCTTCCTAGAGGATCAAGCCTGCTGGACATATAAGTGCATAGTGGAGAGACGTGCTGAGCACTTTTTTTTTTCTCCTCCAGTCACACATATGTATGGAAATATGATTTTGCTTGTTACCCCATTACACTCATCTTCTCCTCATTCTGAAATGGCTGATAACAGGGAGCAATAGATAACATGTAACAGGAGGAGATATTGGAGCACATGGTGAATCACTGGGATGATTTCACCATTTTATCATATGATAGTGATGGGAATAATTATAACAGTTCTGCTGACTATTTTGCTGAGATGTTGCAACCTCACATTTAGGGCTCCTACCCACTTGCTGTCGCATCCAGAGGTTTCACCTGTGGTCAATGTGGTCGGCAGCAGCAGCGGGGGCCCCATTGACATACAGAGAACATCACGGTCCTCTGCCACAGCTGTGACAGCTGTGGCCGAGGATTTCTTTATCTCCGCAAGGAGTCCCCTTGTCACTAAACACTGTGATAGTATTGTCTCGGTGTCCAGTGACAAGGGGACTCTCCGCGGAGATGAATAAATCTTCTACCACAGCTGTCACAGCTGTGGCAGAGGACTGCAGCGTTACAACTTGCTCTATTGAAAGCAATAGGCTGCCGGCAAGCCCTGCAGTAATTTTCGGGGAAGGGCTTTAAATATAAGGTCTTCCCTGAAAATCATCCCATAATGTGTAAAAAATAAAAATATGTATATATACTCACCTCTCCACAGCTGCCAGGGCTCAGGCGTGTCTAGCCAGGTCTTCTCCCTGCACTGCTCTGAAGTGCTTTCAGCAAGCGGGGATTTAAAATCCCGCCTGATGAAAGGGCTGCCTCTGATTGGCTGAGCACTGTGACCAATCAGTGGCAGCTCTCAGCTGTCATTCAATAGCTGAGTGGCAGGAGGCTTACAGCGCCCCTGTAATTTTACTATTGGCGGGGTTTTAAGCCCAGGACCAGGCGCCATAAATTTACTGTGCCTTGTCCTTAATGGGTTAAAAGTTATGCCCGAGATTTTCGAGTGCAACTCGCAATGGACAGCACATTAATATGTGCTACTCTTGTCTGAAAATCAGACAACAATAGGACATGCTGCGATTGTTTGTGTTTTAATTCAGGTAAATATGCGGTATTTCCGTCCGATTCGCAGTCAAATTTTTAGGTCTGAAAATTGGATGGAAAAAAACCCTGTGTGTGTGTCCCCGTATACTGAGTCCTGCCCCAGAATACTATATATCAGTCTGCTCAGATCCTCCTCTATAACACCATGTTTGGACAGCAGGTTCAAGCTGACAGACTCCCTGTAATGTGAAGTTCTACCTTTAAAACACTTTGCCTAATCAGCTTTTATGTGCAGAAGTAAGAATCCTGTTAATTGATGCATGTTACCTGTGTAATGCTCCGGAGGACATTGGCTGACCCCAATCTACAAGCTTTGAAGTATGAAAACTGCTGCTTGCCATCAGGGGGATCTAATCACAAGTTGACATACAATCCAAGATGGAATGTACCGAGAATGGCCTGCAAGCAGAGTATAGAGTGTAACAATAGGGGGAGATGCATAAAAACTAGTGTAAATGAAAACTGAAACAGTTGCCCATAGCAATACAGATTTCATTTTTCTGTGGCAGATAGGAAATTAACAGCAGTGGCATGATTGATTGTTACGGGCAGCAGCTCCAGTTTTCCTTTTCACTACTGTTCATACACCTCCCAGATGGCAAAGCTATGCTGTATGTATGTATAAGTATCTACGGAAGAGTCCAATGCCAAGGCTGTTTGTACATAGACTGGTTTATGATACCTTGGTATCTAATGTAACAAAGACTGCTATTGGCAAGAAAACGTTATGGGGGAGTTTGACAGCTTTTGCATGCAAAAAGTGTCAGTCAGAGCGTCTCCAGAACACAGTTGAACTAAGTTGCCCCTTAGGATGGGCTCACATGGTAGAAGTGCATTGTTTGTGCTTTTGCCCGTGTATTTCACCCGCTCCCACGTGTATTTGTGCATGCAAATGCACCGTGCGTTTGCGCATACACACAAGATCAAAGCTCTCGGCTATTTCTGTAGGCTGGACAACCCCATTAAACTGGATTATGGTATTTGTTGGTACTTTTTAGGCGATGTTTCATGCTGCACTGTGGTATTTGCTGCTGGGATGATATTTTGTGCTGCACTGTGATACTTATTTGGTGCTGTTAACCTGATAGTTTGTGCTGCACTTTGGTATTTGGCGATGCTAGGGTGACATTTTGTGCTGCCCTGTGGTATTTTATACAGCTGAGGGCTAATAGTATGTGTGCTGCATGGTGACATTCGTTTGGTTCCATTACGGGTAATATTTGCGTGCTACATAGTGGCATTTGGCACTATATGGTAGTATTTGTGTGCTGGTGAGGTCCTATCGTCACCAAGGATTAGCTGGTGAGACCCCCCCCCCCCTCCTAATCAGACTTTTATCATCTATCCTTTGGATAGGTGATAAAACTCTATCATGAGACAACACCTTTAATTGGAGGCCCTTATGGGGGTCTTATTCTTAATTGGGGCACACAGGGGGACCTACAGTATTAATAAGTGATACTACAGCAGGCACGTTCCTATTGTGTAAGGGAGGCAATGAAAAGTTTAGTAGGGGTTGAAGCGGTAGGATGGGGAGAGTGTGCAGAAGCAAGTCATGTTTGGAAAATGTCTCACTGGTAGTTTGGGCCTAGAGAGAAGAAAACCAAATATGGATGACTCCAAAAAGAGACAACATCACCTGTGATGCCTGGAGGCATCTTCACTGTAATCATTGTCACGGTGTAGAGACAGTATTTTAGTACATTATATGCTAACTATTATTTAAAGGTATACTAAAGTTGAACCAATATATCTAAGTCTGCTACATTATAAAGGTTGTCTTTTTATATATATATATATATATCTTTGTGGGGGTTCTGATACTGTATTCATGTATTCAGCTTGGTCTGATGCTGTATTTCTGTACGGAACATGGTTCTAGCATTGTAACTATGTACCGAGCTTGGTTCTAGGGCTGTATTTATGTTATGATCTTGGTTCCTGTGCTGTATTTCTGTATTGAGGTTAGTCTTGATGCTGTATTTATAAACAGTTTAAGGGTGCAGGGCTTCACATAGCCAAACCATGCCTGCCCACAATGGCCAATGTCTGCACAATTTTGCCAGTAATTTGTGTGGCCATAATTTGGCTGAGTATGGTCCGGCTGCACTGTGTGTTTCCGCTCTAAGGGCTCATGTCCACGCCGCATGAGTAAAATGCTACGTATCAAAGCCAGCATATTATGTGTGTATTTCCCTGCTTTTGAGTGTGTATGCAGGTGTATCTGCACCTTTTAGTGTAAATTTGCAGCATATTTCATCCCTTCAATTGAATGTGTGAAATCTGTTGCAGATCCGCACCAAAATACATCTCAAAGTGCATACAAAATAGTGCAGATTTTGGTGTGGATTTGCTGTGGATTTTTTCCACGTTTGAACATGTCCTAAAGGGGGACCGCTGGTCATGGGCCAGTGTTTTGTGCTTGCTCCCATGCTAATATTTGACAGCCATCCCCGTGCTGCGCTGCACTAGATTGCTACAGATGCAACTTGCCTGTGAAGACGTCCCAACACTGCTTCACCTAGTTTTGCTTACTATGGCAAAAAGGGGGAAAAGGAGGCACCAAAAATAATTTCACACAGGGCGCCATCTAAACTGAGGCAAGTACTGGATGACACACTGCTGAAATCAGTCTGTCTGTCACTACTAAATGCTCATAAAGGGCAACATAAGCGCTTATTCCGACGTGCGTATATTGGCCGGGTTTTCACGCCTGGCCGATATACACTGCCTCTCTCTGCAGGGGGAGGAGGCGGGCCGGGCTGGGAGCAGTGCACTGAGCTCCTGCCCCTTCTTCGCCCTATTTGCAATGGGAGGGTGCAGGATGGGAGCGGAACTCATGCTGCAGATCTGGACTGTCTGACTTTGTGTGATGAATTTGGTTTAAAGTCACAATGGTCCAGGAAAGACCACTGCGTGTTAAAAATATTACACCGTGAGGCCATTGTAACTTGAGGGATCACAATATACAAGGCACACAAGCGATAAAACAGTTCATACTATTAGATTGTACCTGGGGTTTATTTCTCTGCCACTGTTCTAATAGAAAAACCTAGTGCACTGTGTATACAAGTGTAGCAGTATTTCTATTTGCTATCCCCTTTTCCACTTCTTTTCTGTATTTCCCTTATCCCACTTATTTAAAAAATAAAGAGTTTCCAAAAAAAACTAGTTTACATAACTCCCATAGACTTTAATGGAAGGAGGTGACCATAACACTCGCTAAAATAATAATTAACAAACCTATTATCTCGTAAGTGAAGCTAAGTAAGCCTTGTCAATGGGGGCAAGACACTTGGCAGAGCTTTGTAGTCTACTTGTTTTAGTGATTTATGGTGGTTACATCCCTCAGACTCCCCACAGACCATTGGTTTATAGCGTATACACTGATCAGCCATAACATTAAAATTAGTGAATAACAGGTTATCTTCGTACAATGATACCTGTAAAAGATGTGAGATTAATTAGTCTGCAAGTGAGCAGTAAGTTCTTCGGGTTAATGTGTTGGAAGCAGGGTAAATGGGCAACCGTAAGGGTCTTTGACAAGGGCCAAGTTGTAATGGCTAGATAACTGGGTCAGAGCATCTCCAAAACAACAGGTATTTGGGGTATTCCTAGTATGATGGGGTCAGTACCAACAGATGTGGTCCGAGGTGAGACAACTAGTGAACTGATGATGGCATCATGGACACACAAGGCTTATTCATGTACATGCAGTCAAATGCTAGCCCATTTGGTCCTATCCTACAGAAGAGCTCCTTTCCTTGCATATTACGCGTACATTTGCGCAAAACTGTATAGACTTCTATGGGGATCTTCGGTGCACAAAGGTGCACAAAAAGCATGCTGCCTTTTTTTTCATGCAAAATATGGAAATGTCTGTAAACCTATTGACAGCAATGGGTTCTATTGTCTGCGAATTGCGTGTGCAAATTTTGTGCGTTCAAAAATGTGCACAAATAAGCCCGTGTGAAAGAGCCCTAACTTGTAACGTAAGACCTCATGTCCATGGGTGGAACGGATTCCGCATGCTGGAGCCTGTGACTGAGGACACTGCGGGTCTTCTACTTACCCATCCAGGTCTTCATTTTCTTCACTGCAGATGTGTGTGAAAGTGCCGGCTGGCACATGTGCAGTGTACTTTTTTCTTAAGCGCCTGCTGTCCCACAGAATCCACAGCCCGTTTGCAATTTAATTGCGGACAGGCGGTGGATCAGACAACTTCCATTGACTTCCATTGATCCGCACTGACATGGAGCATGCTGCGCTTCTTTGTCCAGACCAAAATATCCGCAAATCAAATTCGAATGCTTTATTTCATTTGTGGACGTCCATGTTTCCATATGGGCGGCATGATTTGCGGATCTTCTGCACAGATTCCCCAAATCAGATCCGCCCGTGGTGGACATTGGGCCTAAGACAGAACTCAGACGCATTAAAATGAATGGGGTTATGCAGATGGGCAGTGTCTTTCATGTATAGATGGTCTGTGTAAAAAAAAAAATGACAGCATATCCTATTCTTGTCTGATTTATGGACGAGAGTAGGACACGCAATGTCACCTGTTGCCGCACATTGGACAGCACACGGATATGGTGTCTGTGCGCTGACTGATGCACGTAGCATATGAGAAACATGGGCGCACTTCGCACTCGGCCGCCTGATTGCAGCCTAAAACTGGAAATGTGCCATGAGTGTTGTACAATATAAGTTACACAACCCTGCAGAGATCTAAATAGTATTACTCATGGTTGTTGTATACAATGCCTTGCGCACAGTCACAGGATATTGGCATAACGAGCTGCGCTGTTTAGTGCACTCCAGGCCCACAATTTCATTTTCTTTTATACAAACAGCATTCTGCGCTGAGCTGGTGTGCCGTCCACTGAGGGAAGCAGGACAAACAGAGAAGAGGGAAGTGAAAAGCTAGCCACTCATCTGTAAATCCCAGCATATGGTGCTTTATTCTTCCTGCCCCCACTAAACAAATCATCCCTTAATCCTTTTAAATAAATTTATTGCCAAGCCTCTTACATTTTCTATTTTTCGTTTAGCGTATTACATGCAGAGAAGGAGAAATGCAGAAACAAATGGATTTCTTCTGTTTATGGCCATGCTGTCCACTGATAAATCTGTCTGCACATACTTATGATTTCGGTGTGTCTCCTGGAATAAAAAGAGATTGTAATAGATATGGGATATGCATAGATTATTTTTATGACCTGCGGTAGAAACGCTGCTTTTTGCCTCTAAATTTCTGAATCTGGTTGCAAAACATGTTGATATGATTGCATAGGCAATTCCAGCTAAATATGTACATTGCTCACAAAGTAGACACACAGTAAACGTCTGGTAATTAATAGTTGTAATACTGGATTGAATAGAAGTCTGTTAGTGTAAGGCTATTTCATATCTGTGTCAGAACCTCCGGTCGGAGCTTCCATCATGGATCTGGATGAAAATACTGGAAGGAAAAGTGCTTCGGCCCAGGAACCAGGTAGCTGGGCAGGAAGCGGGCGGACTCCATTATAGTCAATGGGGTCCATCCGACAGTGTTCAGTTGCATCTTGAGATGGAACTATTTGTCCATGGGGATTCCCATTTGCCCTTAACGGAGCAGGAAAGCGGAATTCCCAACGCATATATAAAACCACCCTAATTAGTATGAAAAAAATAGATGAACAAAGAATGTATTTATATAGAAGCATTGTAAAAGCCATCTGTATATACACAGACACTGGCTACTGACCGGCTTATGCTGTGGTGGAAGCCCAGTATATATCTATATGGATCGGTGGGCCTTGGCAGTAGACAGTTGTCAATTTAACATTCTGTATACATATTTGCTTTCTGTCTTGCTACAAATATAATGTTCTTACAGTTATGCAATAGGTACTTCCGCTTATATGAAATATCTGTTTTATAAACTCTGCTGGATGGAATTTAGCACGCAACCAAGATATAAATATATCTGTTTGTCCGGTTGCATGGGTGATTAAAGGAACTAGGAAGTAGACAATGAACCGAATCTGAGACAAGCTTCCGCTTTCAAGTTACCGCGAAAACTTCCCCAGCGACTTTACTGGAAACAGACGCGAATAACATGGGAGGTCTATGCTATTATTAACTCATGATGTAACATCCAATCATATCGAAGGAACCACACGTGGCTCCAAGACAACCCACTCATTTCATCCACCACCTGATGGCCAATCACAGATGACCGGAGGATGGAAGAATTGCAAGATGCTTATCCAATAATTAAACAATACGTTGTATCTATGTAATCTTTGACCTGCCCAGATGGGCGGATGTGTTAAACTCTTAAAATAGGCTACACGCCGATCATTAAAGTTAGAATTGAGGAAGCTATACATGCTGAACCTCGTGTCAGTGTGAAAACTTCTTATGCGCATTATCAATTCAGAATTAATATGGAGGGGTGTAAACATTCCAAATTGAGTAAGCTGTGGTTCCGCAAAGGAAGGTTCCGCGACAGCTGGTGGCCCGTACGGGGAGTGATCAATAGGTTCCATAGAATTCGGACAGAAGACACGGACATATGCGACCTTGGACTTGGTGGGCCCAAAATATCATCAGAACACGGTAAGATAAATTAATTATCTATACCTGTGTGGCTAAGTTCAGGCTCGCCTATGTGCCGTGTCAAGGCCGAATGATTTGGACCCGCTCGACAGGTATTTTTATAAGTCTCGATCACTCGATAAGAACCTGTCATAAGATATAAAGGAATGTTTACATGCCTGTCGTTTTGAGAGTACTGGTCGGTTGGCAAGGTCAGTGAATTGCTTTAAGGGAGAGGAAGTCCCCGCAGGGGCCCCCTGCTCGGGTCAGGTTTGGAGTCTAAAACCTTAGAGTCAGGGGGGCCTGTCGGGGTAGTTTGACTAGGTGGTCCTGCTCTGGTCAGGTTTGGAGTCTAAAGCCTTAGAGTCAGGAAACGGTCAAACGTCTGGACAGGCATCGCTGCTCCGTTAGAGTCTGGTAAGAGACCTAGGAGGGGGGGCCTGCCAGACAGTATCCCGAGGGGCAGTTTAGACTAAACCAGCCGTACTGGTGCTCCGTCTATTTGTCTGTTTAATTGTATGAGAATACCACCCATGTCTTGCCCAAATTGCCAAAAAGGATTGTTATTGACGAAAAGTACCCTCGGATGGGTCAGAATAATTCCTACCCCGCCCACCGCTGTGGTTACGGTCCACTGTTTGAGGATGGTGGTCCACAAATATTTGTTTATTGTTTAAATGTCCACGAGTAGGTCCCTCCGTCTGAGGGTAGATTGATAAACTGTGTAGCGACAGAAATGCTAGAGACTCTAGGGCGGGGCATATTATGTCCGGCGTCTGAGGAGACTTTTATAATCATGAATCTGGCAGCCATGATTGAAATTGAAAGGCAACAAACATTGTACCAAGGTCAATTCTTCCATCCTCCAGGAAAGTGTGGAAGGGGTGGAGAGTCAAGTTATCATTGATTAATCAAGCAATCTTTCTGTGTGTCCTACCTGTCCATTATATAAAGTTAGTGTGCTTGTCTGTTGTGTAGAGCTAATCCTGCTGAGTTGTTATATAGGAATAGTTTGTTTGTCTGTCATATAGAAGTAGTATCAGTCCTGCTCAACTGTGCCCGTAATTGTTTAGAAAGGAAAAAAAAGGCTGCTAACTTCATTTAAAAAGAGGAAGTGCCATAACTCTTGATAGAAGGGAAGCAATTCCTGTGCTGTAATAAATAAATAAACTATACGTCCGTCATACAAATGTAAAAAGTTATATGCCACTCACATCCTGAGGGGGCTCTTAAGAATACAAACTGTAACTGTAACAGACTGCGTAGCCCACCATGCCCACAAGAAAATACGTCTATGTTTGCCAAGTCCCCAACAGCGTACATGTTAGCAGCCCCCAATTCAATTGTAACCACATACAATGTTAGGTGGTCACCGCTGTGACCGTAAGGTTACAACATAAGATTTATGCATTAGACGTTAGAATTTCCCTAAGTGTCAGAAAAGAGAAAGAGAAGGTGGGTTGAAATGGTGTCTGTATTAATACACGCCAAAGACACCAGCGTTCAATATAACAGTTTAGTGGATAGAGAGAATTGCAGTACATTACCAATCAGATGGAGATGCCCGGCATCTAAGACTGCATCTGCCCGGTCGCCGGAAGTCTGGGACAAAAAACTGTTGTAAAGGTAAAAATTAGCCACGTTCTCCCGTTATCTCCCTTATAATCCTGTCGCTGGGCTGTCACATGAGCGAGAGACTTAAAAAGAGGAAGTTACTTGCCCTGTAGTCCCAGCACAAGTAACGTATATTCACAGACAATATAAAATAAATAAATAAATAAACTACAGGGAGTAAGAGAAACTGTAGAGAAACAGTAGAGAACCCAAGGAATAGGAAACAAGCAGGTAACGATAAGGCCAGGTATCCACAGGAGGAACGGGGCAGATTGACCCGTAATTTGTAAAATGTAAATTGTGTGATGCATAAGACTTTATCTTTATTGGGTTGTGATGTGTACCCAAGGACTGCTAACCTTGAATGAGAGAATAAGGAAGTAAGTGATTAGCCACACTCAGAGGGGTGGAGCTAGATGATGCAAGAACACGTCTCTTATCCAAGGAGGGGGTAAGAATCATAGATAGCCAGAAGAAAAAGTTTTGTTTTTTCTCCTGTCCCAAACTCAGCTTTCCACGGTTCCTGACAAATTATGGGACACCCACAAGACAGGCATAGGGAAATTGAATATACCCACCATGATAATATATACGAGACCCAGATACACACCCCTGGGTCAAACAGTATCCCCCTAGTTTAAAAAAAAAAAAAAAAAAGGGGTGAAGGGTTTAGCACACGCATCTTAGGTGCTGTGTGCTGATGCTTTGGAAAAACTGCCAACCGGCCACAATTTCACTGTTAATTTCTCTTGCAGAAGGCTGTAAGGCCTGGAGGCCTCCAAAGACTAACCAAGTTCTGCAGGCCATACCTGTACATACACCCGTTGCCAAATTCCGCACCTTTCTGGACCTTGTTTCATACTGCCGCCTATACGACAGTATTGACACAAAAGCACGGAGGACAACCACAGCAGATGAGGTTAGATCCAGTGACTCGAGAAGCTCCCTCATCTGCTTGTGCGGTGGCAACAGTACAGGCAATGGCTGACAAATCTTCTAAGTTGGTATTGGACTACCCCCTAGTGGTCCACACCCCAAATGACACCCAGAACATACTCATGCAAGTGCAACCCAAGCACTTATCTCTGGCCTATTAGATCCGGCTACAATGTGCTCTTTCCATGCCTCCCCCAATATTGCTTCCCAATGTTGTAATACCTTGAACCCGGCTACTCTTCTCTTAATCAGGTATTCCTGGGGGGAGGGGAGGCATAGGTGATCTGAGTATGGCAGATCAGCTATTTTTTAAAAAATTATTTAAAAATTCTGTGCAACAAGATTCTGACATTATTGTAGTGATGTACACACTGTTAATGATGCATATTTTGAGTTTTCTTTTGTAGATGGTATCAGGGTGAGGATTGATGATTCCGAACCAGATATGCAGAGGTCACACAACAAGATGTCCTAAACGCAGAAGCTCTGCCTCCGCATGTCTCAGGGCAAGAAGCGGAACCGGAGGCCCTCACTGAGGCGTGTGGAGTGGTAGAAGGTAAGTCGGCAACTCTTTACACTGACTCCTGGAATGCATTTGGCATAGCTCATGATTATGGCCCAACATGGAAGGCCAGACAGCTTGTTATCTCAGTAGGACAGCCAATTAAGAATGGTGCAGCGGTGCAGAGTCTCATGGAAACCCTACTACTACTACTACCTGGCAATGGAGAGATGACACCCTCGCCGACAACACAGCAAAGGCAGCGGCCCTCAAGCCGTGGAAGAAAGAAGAATAGATACTGACAGCATGAGTCAGTGATAAAAACTTTGGACTTTGATAAATACTTTGGACTTTGATAAATACTTTGGACTCTGATAAAAACTTTGGACTTTGATATGTCAAGGACTTTACAGTTACAAGTCAACGAGGAAAGAAAGCAGATGGGCTAAAAGACGGGAGCGACAGAACAGGACGGCGTATGGCGAACAATCAACAGAACTTGCCTACAGAGGTCCCTGTCCCCCATGATGGCCCAACTGGTACACAGAATCAAAAGCAGCGATGACGTCGACACTGAACAAGAATGGGTGACACCTAGGTTCTCTGTAGCTGCTGCATCATTTGTCCAGTTAGCATGATCTTTGCCATATGCAAGTCCGGACAGAAGTAAGGTGGCCATATAACACTTGCCTTGACCACTCTACCCATTTCAGAGATTGCCAATTTGACCAAATTCAGCTCACACCTGTTGGGGAGTATGAACATGTGCTTGTTGTTGCTCGAGTCTTTTTCAGGTTGGAGGCCCACCCTGATACTAAGGTAAATGAGCAGATAACCACACAGAACCTCATGGATGAGGTAATCTGCAGATACAGGGTACCGGAAGTGAATGAGGTAAACGAAGGTACACAGGTGTTCTCTTCCAGACTCAGAGGCAGACACTGGGACACATATCTTGCAGCCTGGGGATTGGGTGCGCATCAAGGAGTTCCCCAGGAAGCACCCTCCTGAGCCCCGATTTGATGGCCCCTACCAGGTGCTTCTGACTATTGCCACAGCTGTGAAACTAGCCGAAAGACTTACATGGATCCATCCATGCTTCATACTGTAAGAAAGCTTCAGATCCGGGAGACCAGTCTTAGTAGTGTCAAGGACATTACTCTGGTTGGGGCTAGTGAGAGAGGAGGGTGGCAACTGGAATCCTTAGTCGGAAGAATATGGGGGTATGGTTACCTTCTAGTATAACGCGCTCAATGCTCAAGTAGCCGCATATTCCTTCGACTATTGTACTGTAGTCCCGTGTCTAGGCGCAAGATCCCACCGCAGGCCAGATTTAGCTCAGTCCAGCTGGTTATATGACTTATATACCCGGGGAATACAATATGTTTGCGCCACTGATAACGTCTGGGGAGAAGACTGCCGTTATTGGGGTTTAGTGGGATGGAACGCAGGAATAGACTGGTCCTATAAACCGCGAAGTGCCTTAAATAAGAAAGATAAGAGCGGGAAATCCCTAATTAGTCGTATAACCCTCCTTGAGAATAATAAGGACAGCAGGTATTGGAAGGCTGAACTTAGTATGTTGCTTGGTTTTAATGCGGTTTTTACATTAACCATGGGAGATCCAAGCCCGGGGGACGGGGGGACTTACAGTCTGGGGACATACCGGTACGGGAGGACAGATCCCTTAGGGAAGTTTAAAATAAGGGGTATGGTAGATGCAGCCGAATGGAAGCCTTCACTTAGTCCCATGCCCATAATAAACCCCCTCCGCCGTAAGATAAAGACCTTGACGAACATGATGATCATAGCCGACCCTACCTTTTGAGGACACCTTGACAGTAGCGACTGGCTACTCTGACCAGAATCTCTGGTTGGAGTTGATGAGGTACAATGCTAACAGGAGCAACAAGTCTAACTGTTGCGTGTGCGGTAGTGCCCGACTACACTCAGGGATGGTCCCCCTAAATCTCCCTGTAGATGCTGAAGAGTGGTTTATTAGTCTCTTCACGAACATTTCCGCTAATTACACTGTCCGTGAGAAATGGAAGAAGGAATACTCTATAACTACTTAAGTGTTTTGCACCGGAGAGAGTATTACTGACTACCCTGGAAACTACACCTGCCAGGCAATTAGGCAGGGTAGAGGGAGATTTTTGGGGAACTCACCAATATTTCCCTTGTTTAAAAAAAGATGAAGAGCCAGTTCCGATAATGCCAACCACATACGCTACCAAAGAAAAGGAGAAATGTACTAGTACTGTGCCTGCCCCGATCTCCTTAGATGGATTGTCAGTGGAATTCCCATTTGCCAAGGGATAGTGCAGAAGACCTTAGGTTCTGGCGAGGGCACACCCTGTGGGGTGTTAACTTGTACAGATAGAGGGTATGGATGCCCGGAAATGAGCCCAGGGAATCCATGGCCTCCCTCTGAGGTGAGGTAGGGATCCCCCCCCTCCTAGGAGTAGGGACTTACGGGCAGTGGGAAAACCCTGACGCAAGGGTGAGGCGACCTGGACGTGTTCACCATTAGGACTATCTCCAGGAGGGACAATGGTGTGGGTGAAGATTAGGGAGTCCCACGCCGTGCGTACCTGTGCACACTACTAGTATGTACTTCTAGTACAGCACATTAGAGTGAGAAGAGAGGCTCCTGGTGATAGTTTTGATCTACACGTATACATTGACATCATAGGATAGCCAAGGGGGGTACCTGACAAGTTTTAAAAATTAGAGACCAAGTTAAAACTAGATTCGAGTCCATTTTCCCGATCATTAGGGTAAATAAATGTTGACTGGATTAATTATGTTTATTATAATTAACAGCGGTTTATAAATTATACTAGAGACGCCTTATAGGGACTAGTCGACCAATAGGACCTACCTCGACTATGACTTTTCAAAATAGAAAGGCACTAGGTACGATTTTAGCCAAAAAAGGGAGTGTCTGTAAGATGATAGGGGAGACTTGTACCTACATTCCAGACAAAACGTGACCCGCAGGTAAAGACGCAGTTGCCATTAAGAAGCACTAACTAAAAAGAGCTAACCTTAGTCTGTTTTCCTCAGTTAGGTACCTAACAGGAGAAGGGGAAAATATAGAAAAATAAGTTTTAAAACATTGTGTATTTAGAACACTGTGATAGGTTTTCGCTAAGATTTTGCTTTATTTTATCTGCAGTGCACTCTGCTTATGTCCACGCAACATGCCGATGTTACAACGCCCCTGGTCCTGTTACCTTGCCGCCTCTGGAAAAGGGAAGTGGGAATAATCAGCTTGTAGCTCTTTCCTTCCAGACTGATAGATATGATAATGCACTTACTAATAAGACAAAGATTCAGTCATGTTGATCAGTAATTAGATGGTCCTGACTTTGCACTCTTGTTGATGAATCAAGGTAACGTCAAGAAGGCGGGGTTCTATACAAGTTATGCAGTGTTTACCTGAAGTAGTAAAAGTCGCACCTCTCCTAACCTGATTATATTTGTCACCTTTATAGTCATCCTAATTTCTGTTTGTCGTTGCATACAGTGTATTCCGACCCTGATGACTACCTGGTCCACCTGTCTCACTACGATGTCCAACAAAAAGCCCACTGTCAGCGCAAACGTCGTCATCATGGATCCAGAATACGATGATGTCGAACCATCCTATACCCCCATGACAGCAATAGCTCCAGTGTACAACACAATGCGAGTCTAGGGTCAGCGGTGGGGGTGGGACGGAGCAGGGCGAGTTTAGTGAAACAGATAGTTTCAAGGGGGGTCTGTGGTGGAAGCCCAGTATATATCTATATGGATCGGTGGGCCTTGGCAGTAGACAGTTGTCAATTTAACATTCTGTATACATATTTGCTTTCTGTCTTGCTACAAATATAATGTTCTTACAGTTATGCAATAGGTACTTCCGCTTATATGAAATATCTGTTTTATAAACTCTGCTGGATGGAATTTAGCACGCAACCAAGATATAAATATATCTGTTTGTCCGGTTGCATGGGTGATTAAAGGAACTAGGAAGTAGACAATGAACCGAATCTGAGACAAGCTTCCGCTTTCAAGTTACCGCGAAAATTTCCCCAGCGACTTTACTGGAAACAGACGCGAATAACATGGGAGGTCTATGCTATTATTAACTCATGATGTAACATCCAATCATATCGAAGGAACCACACGTGGCTCCAAGACAACCCACTCATTTCATCCACCACCTGATGGCCAATCACAGATGACCGGAGGATGGAAGAATTGCAAGATGCTTATCCAATAATTAAACAATACGTTGTATCTATGTAATCTTTGACCTGCCCAGATGGGCGGATGTGTTAAACTCTTAAAATAGGCTACACGCCGATCATTAAAGTTAGAATTGAGGAAGCTATACATGCTGAACCTCGTGTCAGTGTGAAAACTTCTTATGCGCATTATCAATTCAGAATTAATATGGAGGGGTGTAAACATTCCAAATTGAGTAAGCCGTGGTTCCGCAAAGGAAGGTTCCGCGACAATGCAGCTTTATGTATATTACCCTATTTATGTAAAGATGGCTGGACCACTGTACTGAACAAAACAAGCACTTATACCTCTTGTCTCACTCCTACTTCCTCACAGTTTGTAAATTCTTGTGAACAGGACACCACTCCTATTGTTGAAATTGTTTCTTAGTTATTATTCTATGTACAGATGAACAAACATTTCAGAAGTTTGGTTGGGCCAGTTCGACAAATTCCTTCTGATATGAGAGACCAAAAAGTTGAGTTCAATTTGAATTAGTTCAAACTGAACCAGAAATTCATAAAAACTCCTAGAATTAATATTGAACAATGTTGAAGAGTTCTGAAACAACAGAGGTCCTTCAATGGATATGATTCAGTGGTTAGCACTGTTGACTTGCAGTGCTAAAGTTCCAGTTTCAAATCTGACTGAGGACAATTTCCGCAGGGACTTTGTAAAACTCCATATAAATGTTGTTTTTGGTCACATTTGAGCACAGGAGTACAGTGCTGCAAAGCAACACTGCTAACCGCTGAGCTGCCATGCTTCATCCTTCTCCAGAGAAGGAGAGGATGAAACGTAAAGAGAACATACAAACTCCATGCAGATGTTGTCCTTGGTCAGATTTGAACCTGGCACTCCAGCGCAACAATTCTACCACAGAGCCACATCCTTTCAACCACCATTGGTTCATGGCTTTAAGACAATGTTCAGTAATAGTTTTAGGGGTTTTTAGGGGTTTGACTAAAACAAACTGCCTGAGTTCACCGAACTTAACTTTTAGTAAAGTTCAACCCACAGGTTTAGTTCACTCATATCTAACTGCATGTAGTGTCTGATTTTGCCTGTTTATTTTACCTCCGATTTGTAAAATGTTGCAGAATATGTTGGTGCTGTATAAATAAATATTATCTTGCTGCTCTTAAACAACTTTTTCGGTGAATGTACATTATTGACCAATCCTAACGGGTTTTCCGAGACCAAACTCAAATTTAAAAATTTTCCATGCATTGCCTTCCCTCTTGATTTTCTTCTCTCCTCTTCATTCTGTGGAATCCATTATTCTCTGTTGTTTACATAGGAAACTTCCTGTTCACAGACTTCTTTTGCTGTTCCCACTGTATATCCCGTAATCCCCTTGGCTATATGTCAAAAAGTACAGTATCGCGATGGCGGTATGCCTTCAGCTGTCACTCTACCCCCCAGTGGGTACTCATTGCACCGGCCTCGGAAGGACAGAAGGCTGAGTCGACCCTGAGCCGGCTACCTGACGTCGTCCGCGGGGATTGAACCCGCACATCTCACCCCATGTCACAGAACCTATCTACAAGAGTATTTTCTTTGAATCAGCGAGCACAGAGACTCCACAGAGGCAGCACTCAAATTTACATTGTTAATGATTAAAGGTACCTTAGAGTTAAAGTTAAGTTAATTACCTATGTTCCCCTTCTCCCCTTCCCCCCCTACTACTACCCTTCAACTTTCCTATCTCCCCCCCCCCCCCAGGAATAAGTTGTAACATGCAACACTGTTAAACATTGATGCAAAATAACTGCTTAATTGTTGTTCATGTTGTATGAATCAAATGCCAATAAAAACTCCTTGATTTAAAAAAAGTACAGTATCCTCTTCCCACATTCATAAGAAACTGAAGCACTGACTCAAATTGGTTGCAAAATAGAATGACTTTATATACGAGGTCGAAATAGGTCCAAAAAGTATAGACCTTCAATATTGGAAAGGGCCTTTCCACCTCTACTGTGTGCAGCTTGTGTCTGCTTCGTATGTTACCTCTTCCCTAATTCCTCCTGATATAAGAGAACAGAGACATAGGAAGAGGATGGAGGCTGTACACAGTGCCAGCCAGGCAATAGGTCATCTAACCCACTATGGGATCAGCTAAACAGCTCAATATAGATCAAAGTGTATTACTCAAAGTTTTATTGCTGTTTCATAGGTTTAAAAACTTAAATTTAGACACATCCCAGAATACACCTTTAATGTGTAATCAGATAGCGTCCAACTCCAGGACAGCTACTGATAAGTAGAGAAATGAGCACAAAAGTTATCAATTAGAGATGAGTAAACGTACTCGTCCGAGCTTGATACTCGTTCGAGTATTAGCGTGTTCGAGATGCTCGTTACTCGTGACGAGTACCACGCGATGTTCGAGTTACTTTCACTTTCATCTCTGAGACGTTAGCGCGCTTTTCTGGCCAATAGAAAGACAGGGAAGGCATTACAACTTCCCCCTGCGACGTTCAAGCCTTATACCACCCCCCTGCAGTGAGTGGCTGGCGAGATCAGGTGTCACCCGAGTATAAAAATCGGCCCCTCCCGCGGCTCGCCATAGATTTGTTCTGACATAGTTTAGGGACAGTGCTGCTGGTGCCGGAGCTGCTATAGGGAGAGCGTTACGAGTATTGTAGGCTTCAAGAACCCCAACGGTCCTTCTCAGGGCCACATCTAACCGTGTGCAGTACAGTGGAGGCTGCTTTTTGCAGTGTTGCACTTTTTTTTTTTTTTGTATATCGGCCGTGCAGAGCATTGCGCCCTGCAGTAATTAGACATAGTGCAGGGCCAGTAGTGGTGAGGCAGGGACAGAAGACATATATTGCGAGGCAGGGACAGAACACATATATTGTGAGGCAGGGACAGAAGACATATTGATTGAATATAGGCAGTGGGCCTTTGCAAAAACATTTTGGGAAAAAAATCTATTTGGGCTGCCTGTGACTGTCCTCAGTGTTCTGGGTCTGTGCTGGGTGTAGTAGTCCTCCTAATTCATACGCAGCCAACTAAGTGTTACAGCAGGCTTGCGCAAAATTATTTCCTGGCTCTGTGTTGGCTGTTAAATCACCGCTGTATTCCAGTCCACAGTGCAACACTCTGCAGTTCTTTGACATACTCCAGGGCCAGTAGCGGTGACGCAGAGAGAGAAGAGATATATTGATTGAATATAGGCAGTGGGCCTTTGCAAAAACATTTGGGGAAAAAAATCTATTTGGGCTGCCTGTGACTGTCCTCAGTGTTCTGGGTCTGTGCTGGGTGTAGTAGTCCTCCTAATTCATACGCAGCCAGCTAAGTGTTACAGCAGTCTTGCGCAAAATTATTTCCTGGCTCTGTGCTGGCTGTTAAATCACCGCTGTATTCCAGTCCACAGTGCAACACTCTGCAGTTCTTTGGCATACTCCAGGGCCAGTAGTGGTGACGCAGAGAGAGAAGAGATATATTGATTGAATATAGGCAGTGGGCCTTTGCAAAAACATTTTGGGAAAAAAATCTATTTGGGCTGCCTGTGACTGTCCTCAGTGTTCTGGGTCTGTGCTGGGTGTAGTAGTCCTCCTAATTCATACGCAGCCAGCTAAGTGTTACAGCAGTCTTGCGCAAAATTATTTCCTGGCTCTGTGTTGGCTGTTAAATCACCGCTGTATTCCAGTCCACAGTGCAACACTCTGCAGTTCTTTGACATACTCCAGGGCCAGTAGCGGTGACGCAGAGAGAGAAGAGATATATTGATTGAATTTAGGCAGTGGGCCTTTGCAAAAACATTTGGGGAAAAAAATCTATTTGGGCTGCCTGTGACTGTCCTCAGTGTTCTGGGTCTGTGCTGGGTGTAGTAGTCCTCCTAATTCATACGCAGCCAGCTAAGTGTTACAGCAGGCTTGCGCAAAATTATTTCCTGGCGTTCCGTAAGCGAAGTCAGCCTCCAACCACAGGCCAATAAGCAGCACATTTAATTACAGCATTCTGTTTCTGCACTACTGGTAATACAGCATGCTGAGGGGTAGGGGTAGGCCTAGAGGACGTGGACGCGGCCGAGGACGCGGAGGCCCAAGTCAGGGTGTGGGCACAGGCCGAGCTCCTGATCCAGGTGTATCGCAGCCGACTGCTGCGGGATTAGGAGAGAGGCACGTTTCTGGCATCCCCACATTCATCTCACAATTAATGGGTCCACGCGGTAGACCTTTATTAGAAAATGAGCAGTGTGAGCAGGTCCTGTCGTGGATGGCAGAAAGTGCATCCAGCAATCTATCGTCCACCCAGAGTTCTGCGCTGTCCACTGCTGCAACTCTGAATCCTCTGGCTGCTGCTCCTCCTTCCTCCCAGCCTCCTCACTCCATTACAATGACACATTCTGAGGAGCGGGCAGACTCCCAGGAACTGTTCTCGGGCCCCTGCTCAGATTGGGCAGCAATGGTTCCTCTCCCACCAGAGGAGTTTATCGTGACTGATGCCCAACCTTTGGAAAGTTCCCGGGCTCCGGGGGATGAGGCTGGGGACTTCCGGCAACTGTCTCAAGAGCTTTCAGTGGGTGAGGAGGCCGATGACGATGAGACACAGTTGTCTATCAGTGAGGTAGTAGTAAAGGCAGTAAGTCCGAGGGAGGAGCGCACAGAGGATTCGGAGGAAGAGCAGCAGGACGATGAGGTGACTGACCCCACCTGGTTTGCTACGCCTACTGAGGACAGGTCTTCAGAGGGGGAGGCAAGGGCAGCAGCAGGGCAGGTTGCAAGAGGCAGTGCGGTGTCCAGGGGTAGAGGCAGGGCCAGGACGAAGAATCCACCAACTGTTTCCCAAAGCGCCCCCTCGCGCCATGCCACCCTGGAGAGGCCGAGGTGCTCAAAGGTCTGGCAGTTTTTCACTGAGAGTGCAGACGACCGACGAACAGTGGTGTGCAACCTTTGTCGCGCCAAGATCAGCCGGGGAGCCACCACCACCAGCCTCACCACCACCAGCATGCGCAGACATATGATGGCCAAGCACCCCACAAGGTGGGACGAAGGCCGTTCATCGCCTCCGGTTTGCACCGCTGCCTCTCCCCCTGTGCCCCAACCTGCCACTGAGATCCAACCCCCCTCTGAGGACACAGGCACTACCGTCTCCTGGCCTGCACCCACACCCTCACCTCCGCTGTCCTCGGCCCCATCCAGCAATGTCTGTCAGCGCACCGTCCAGCCGTCGCTAGCGCAAGTGTTGGAGCGCAAGCGCAAGTACGCCGCCACGCACCCGCACGCTCAAGCGTTAAACATGCACATAGCCAAATTTATCAGCCTGGAGATGCTGCCGTATAGGGTTGTGGAAACGGAGTCTTTCAAAAGCATGATGGCGGCGGCGGCCCCGCGCTACTCAGTTCCCAGTCGCCACTACTTTTCCCGATGTGCTGTCCCAGCCCTACACGACCACGTCTCCCGCAACATTGTACGCGCCCTCACCAACGCGGTTACTGCCAAGGTCCACTTAACAACGGACACGTGGACAAGCACAGGCGGGCAGGACCACTATATCCCCCTGACGGCACATTGGGTGAATTTAGTGGAGGCTGGGACAGAGTCAGAGCCTGGGACCGCTCACGTCCTACCCACCCCCAGAATTGCGGGCCCCAGCTCGGTGGTGGTATCTGCGGCGGTGTATGCTTCCTCCAGTAAACCACCCTCCTCCTCCTCCGCAACCTCTGTCTCGCAATCAAGATGTGTCAGCAGCAGCAAGTCGCCAGCAGTCGGTGTCGCGCGGCATGCCAGCACAGCGGTGGGCAAGCGTCAGCAGGCCGTGCTGAAACTACTCAGCTTAGGAGATAAGAGGCACACGGCCCACAAACTGCTGCAGGGTCTGACAGAGACGACCGACCGCTGGCTTGCGCCGCTGAGCCTCCAACCGGGCATGGTAGTGTGTGACAACGGCCGTAACCTGGTGGCGGCTCTGCAGCTCGGCAGCCTCACGCACGTGCCATGCCTGGCCCACGTCTTTAATTTGGTGGTTCAGCGCTTTCTGAAAAGCTACCCACGCTTGTCAGACCTGCTCGGAAAGGTGCGCCGGCTCTGCGCACATTTCCGCAAGTCCCACACGGACGCTGCCACCCTGCGCACCCTGCAACATCGGTTTCATCTGCCAGTGCACCGACTGCTGTGCGACGTGCCCACACGGTGGAACTCTACGCTCCACATGTTGGCCAGGCTCTATGAGCAGCGTAGAGCTATAGTGGAATACCAACTCCAACATGGGCGGCGCAGTGGGAGTCAGCCTCCTCAATTCTTTACAGAAGAGTGGGCCTGGTTGGCAGACATCTGCCAGGTCCTTGGAAACTTTGAGGAGTCTAGTTTGTTGGGGGAAGACAGTATGTCGCTGGATAGTCAGAGCACCCTCCTGTCTATATCTCAGTGCGTTGAGGAGGAGGAGGAGGAGCATGAGGAGGATGAGGAGGAGGGGGAAGAGACAGCTTGGCCCACTGCTGAGGGTACCCATGCTGCTTGCCTGTCATCCTTTCAGCGTGTATGGCCTGAGGAGGAGGAGGATCCTGAAAGTGATCTTCCTAGTGAGGACAGCCATGTGTTGCGTACAGGTACCCTGGCACACATGGCTGACTTCATGTTAGGATGCCTTTCTCGTGACCCTCGCGTTACACGCATTCTGGGCACTATGGATTACTGGGTGTACACACTGCTCGACCCACGGTATAAGGAGAACCTTTCCACTCTCATACCCGAAGAGGAAAGGGGTTCGAGAGTGATGCTATACCACAGGACCCTGGCGGACAAACTGATGGTAAAATTCCCATCCGACAGCGCTAGTGGCCGAAGGCGCAGTTCCGAGGGCCAGGTAGCAGGGGAGGCACAGAGATCAGGCAGCATGTACAGCACAGGCAGGGGAACACTCTTTAAGGCCTTTGACAGCTTTCTGGCTCCCCAGCAAGACTGTGTCACCGCTCCCCAGTCAAGGCTGAGTCGGCGGGAGCACTGTAAAAGGATGGTGAGGGGGTACGTAGCCGATCGCACGACCGTCCTCCGTGACGCCTCTGCCCCCTACAACTACTGGGTGTCGAAGCTGGACACGTGGCCTGAACTCACGCTGTATGCCCTGGAGGTGCTTGCTTGTCCTGCGGCTAGCGTCTTGTCAGAGAGGGTGTTTAGTGCGGCTGGGGGAATCATCACAGATAAGCGTACCCGCCTGTCAACCGACAGTGCCGACAGGCTTACACTCATCAAGATGAACAAAGCCTGGATTTCCCCAGACTTCTCTTCTCCACCAGCGGACAGCAGCGATACCTAAACAATACGTAGGCTGCACCCGCGGATGGAAGCATTGCTCTCTATCACCAACAAAAACGTGGACCTTTTAGCTTCATCAATCTGTGTATAATATTCATCCTCCTCCTCCTGCTCCTCCTCCTGAAACCGGACGTACTCACGCCGAACGTGCAATTTTTCTTAGGCCCACAAGGCCTCATTGAAGGAGAACTCACCACCTCTCGTGGTAACCTGTTCCACTCATTGATCACCTTCACTGTCAGAAAGTTTTTTCTAACATCTAATCTGTGTCTCCTCCCTCTCAGTTTCATCCCATTGCTTCTAGTCTTTCCTTGTACAAATGAGAATAGGGCTGATCCCTCTACACTGTGACAGCCCTTCAGATATTTGTAGACAGCTAAGTCTCCTCTCAGCCCTCTTTTTTGCAAGCTAAACATTCCCAGATCCTTTAACCGTTCCTCATAGGACATGATTTGCAGACCGCTCACCATCTTGGTAACTCTTCTCTGAACTTGCTCCAGTTTGTCTATGTCTTTTTTTAAGTGGGGTGCCTTTAAACATCTTTAATTCTGGCATCAAGATGAAAGTGTTTGTGAGTACATGTAGGAGTAACGTGATTGTTATTTTTCACAATCCCTGAGGAAGCAAAGTCTCTTAACTTTTTCCTGCAGTAACATTGTACAGTAAATGTTTTTGCCGAAGCCTTTTGTTTGTATCACAGTTTATACAGAATTGATACAATAACACTTCAGACACCTTTTTAGATTAAAGCAGAATCAGGAAAATATTTTAATATTAATACATTGTAGTTTGCCACATCTCGTAGTGTATTGAATTACTAATCATAATTCTCAGCATTTGCTCCCATTCTCTTCAGTACACTATTTGAGTTAAGATTGATGGTTGTTATTTACAATACACCAGGATCACCTTCTGAATACTGTATATCCAGGCATCCTGCCAAAGGGATGCGAGTTCTTTGTTTCCTAAGAATATGTTGCCGGTGTTACATTTAAAGAGGTTTTCCCCCATGAAATAGTAATTATTTGAAATACTTTTTTTTTCTTTTACAACTTTTACTAAACCCCACCTTGTACTTTGGGGATCATTATACTGAGTGCTTTTAGATGTTAATAACATGGTTTAATTGTAATTAAGTGCTGACGTTTTTTGTTATGGCCTCACTAAGGTCTCATGTCCACGGGCGGGTCGGATTCCATTGCGGGCTCTCACATGCCTGCGGCCAGCAACCCTGCGTACCTGTGTCTGCAAGCGGCAGCGTCTGCGTGGATCTCTATTCTTCTGGGTTGTCTGTTCTGCGGATGGTCCGCACGGCTCGAAGCTGTCTGTGTGCGAGCCGCAGTAAAATAAAGCATGCTGCAATTTGATTTCTGCATAAAAAGATCCGCAAAACAAATCCTTATGCTCTAAATTCAGGTGCGGACGCCAATGCTTCTCTATGGGTGGCTTGATTTGTGGGGCAGTCGCACGGATTCTGGAAATCAAATCCGCCCGTGGACATTTGGCCTAAGGCTATGTTCACACTATATTTGCCCCCATGTCAAACGTATATATTTTAATACCATGACGTGAGAGCTATATGGACTGCTGCAGGTTCCTTAATACAGTGTTCCCCAACTCCAGTCCTCAGGGGCCCCAACAGGTCATGTTTTCAGGATTTCCTCAGTAATGCCCAGGTGATGTAATTATTGTCAGTGGCCCAGACATTGCCACAGGTGTTCTTAACCATAGAATATCCTGAAAACATGACCTGTTGGGGGTCCATGAGGACTGGAGTTGGGGACCCCTGCCTTTATATACTCTGCACAATTCATAGCTTGTACGGAGGTTGTGGGCGTAAGGTCTAAGTGCTGTCAGGCGATGTGGACTTCACATATCATCTAGGTGACATCGTCTTTGTCATCTTCTATTTATATAAATGTTAATCATGGATTGGGCAGCTTTTAAAAGTGTTTCACAAGCAGAAGTTTCTGGATTGCAAAATATTCCCTTTTCATTACGGATAAACGTATTCTTCTCTACACTTTAAACTGTAAGGTTTTCATCTTTGAAAACGTCCAATGTTGTAAGTGACAGGAAGAGAGAATGTCAGCGTATCTGCTTTATGCTTAGTTCACACAGAAAAAGATGATAAAAGCCAGCTAGTAAAATCCATTTATAGCCAAGTGCTTGTGTCCAAGGGCCAAATAACATCACAAAAAGTGAAGCTGTAGAAATTGTCTACGTGTTACAATGTATTTTTTACATGATTACATTTACCTGATTTAACATTGATGATTATTCAACAATATTGCAGAATTAAAATGGGAATTTTTAACATGTTCACCAGTATATGAAATGGCCTTCGTAATGTATGGTATCCACTCTACGCTAAATTGGCACTTAGATATAAGGATTGATTCACACATGCCTAAAAGGAGCCATAGTAATGCAGTCGAGAGCTTGCTTATGGCTTGTGTCTTCTGCTTTATTGTTGGATCCCTCCCATGTGTAAATTGAGCATCCCTATAAGAATGACAACTACATTAGTACATTGGCACTGAAGCATGTATATAAAAGAAATGCAGTTTATACATTTATGATATATGTGTTGTTTAGCCAATAGTAAAAGGGGTATTGCCATCTCAGGAATCCCATTCCAGTGTACTGAAAAAGCGAAATAAAGCACTCACTAATGGTATGTCTGTTTCAAAAATGCATCATTCTATTGAGAAGCAATATTTTTCTTTGTAGTTGTTTACTATGCGTTGCTAGGAGAACCGACCACCTCTACTATTGAGAGGAGATGGCTGGCACTTGTACAATTCTGACTCCATATGCAATGATCTGCTGACTGACCAGGCTCTCTGAAGAGCATGCATAATAGCACTTGGCCCGGCCACCAGCTACCGCTCTGCTGTTTCTTGGCATAGAAGGGCTTCTGAGCAAAAATGTTCACATTGTTCGTTCTACTCAGTAGTCCTTCTTTGGAAAGAAACAGCAAAGACAAGTAGTAGTTCGCCGGGTAAAGCGCTATTGTACATGCACTCCAGAGATCTTGGCCACTCAACAGATCATTCCATACGGAGTTCGAAGTGCGCAGGCTCCAGCTATCTCCGCTTCAGAGCGAAGGTTGTCGGTTTCCCTAGTAACAAGCAGTAAACAACTGCAAAGAAGACTAAAGTTTTTCAAGAGACCAGGGCATTTTTGAAACAGACATGTCATTTCTGAATGCTTTAGTTTGGATTTTTCAGCACATTCGAATGGGATTTCCAAGGAGGGAGTCCCCTTTAAATGTAGCAAAACCTTTTTGAGAAGACCACCAATAATTTTTAATTCTCTTAAATCCTATGTATATTGGCCCTGTTCTTTGACAAGACCACCAATCCAAAAAAAGGCAATTGTGAGTATTTGTCTCAAAGAGACTGTAGACACTGTAGACGATTCAAGATATACGCAACATTTTCTTATGAATATATTTGTAATATCTTAGCAAATATAATAATACAATAACTACTAATCAGTGAAATATACATTAAACTACTGCAGTCAAATTACTTCTATCCAGCATTAATGGGACATGGTAGGTTGCAGATTAACAAACATTGTTATACAAAATCACATAAAACTCATTTAGAGGATTGACTAATATTAAATGACACTTCAAAATCTACTTCTATGACTTTTAATCATAAACTTGTGCTCTTTCCATAGTCTTCATGTCTGGATTTGTGAAAGTACACATTGTATTGTGAAGTTCTTTGCTGGAAATGTAGCAGCTAGCAGACTTAGAATAAAGGAATTTCATGGACTGTATGTTACATATATGCATCTTTGAAGTGACTATAAGTTCTAATTAGAGATGAGCGAGCCTACTTGGTAAGGCAGTTACTCGAGCGAGCATCGCTCTTCTCCAGTAACTGCTTAGTGATCTGAGCAGGCTCGGGTGGGCTGCGGGGGCCGGGTGGAGCGGAGCTGGAGGAAGAGTGAGAGAGATCTCTCTCTCTCTCTTCCCCCCGCTCCACTCCCCCCCGCAACCCACCCGAGCCTGCTCGAATCGCTAAGCAGTTACTCGAGAAGAGCGATGCTCGCTCGAGTAACTGCCCTACCGAGTAGGCTGCTCATCCCTAGTTCTAATATTTACAAACATACTACTAAACATACTGTATGCTCTGCAAGTGAGGAAGGTCTCAGAATCTATGACGTTGCTATACACACATAACTGTTCTGTTCCTGGTGGACATGCAATATGGAAGGCCAGTTAACCTCTTGCAGATATACTTTATGATTTTACTGCCAGAAGGACTTGTGTCTCATTACCTCTAATTCCAAAGGCAATCTACAATGTGTTTTAATTTAATTTTATGTTTGTCTGCTGAAAGGCTATGAAATTGATTCCCTCTTGCCATTTTAAAAGCATATCTGATGCCCAGTTTTATAAGGAATATTTCAAGTTAGCATCTAAATGTAATACACTGGTATAAAGAGACCATCTGAGCAATTTGAAAACCACAGGACTGTTTTCCAATGGAAATCAGCAGACAGCAGGATGAAAATGTAGTATTACTGTAGCTATTATGAAAAGTAATTATGTTTTTTCTTTGTCATATTACACCTGATAATAATATTACAGACAATACTACAGTATCTGTGACTTTGACAGGAGGAGTTTTGGGCAAGTATCATGGGTGTTGCTACAGGAAGTATATGGTTAGTAGTTTAACCCGAGTCTTGGTACTTTAGGTGGCACAGTGACCATTCTGCCATATTAGAAAGTAGTAGGCTGTTATATAAATTGTACAAGGTAGGGGATTGATTACAGGTTTTTCATTGGAGATTTAAAGGTGTTATTCAGTTAAAGACATTTTTTAGAAAGCTTCTCAGTCTGCTGTACAAACATTAAAAAAGCCATACTCAGCTCACCCAGTCCCATGTCACTCCCATTCCAACAGTGCCAGATCCCCAGTTGCTCTATACTTCCTACTGCAGCAGGGATGACGTAATGACAGCAGGATGTGTAACCACTGCAGCTAGTCACCGACTGAAGTAAGTTGATCAGTGCATAGCTAGAAAAGGCTGGACCTCATAGTAATATTTTGAATGCCCTCCCAAGCATGAACATTTACCAGCCCTATGGAAGAGCGCAGGTAAGGATACAGTTTCCTGCTAAGTTGCTAAGCTTTATGAGTAAAAAACTAAACCCCAAAGTATTCTACTAACCTTACAGGCTTACAGATGTAGCAGCACTAACACATGCTGTGTTAGCACACTACTCTGGGTGATCTGCATTACTGATGTAGAGCACCAAACTTCTGTGTTGGCATTGCTATAGCTGTAGCAACAATGTAACAAACAGCTAAGCACTGATATGTCATTCTAGACCCCAAAATTCATCCAGAACCCAGAACAGACCCCAAAATTATTCCATATACACTACCGTTCAAAAGTTTGGGGTCACCCAAACAATTTTGTGTTTTCCATGAAAAGTCACACTTATTCACCACCATGCGTTGTGAAATGAATAGAAAATAGAGTCAAGACATTGACAAGGTTAGAAATAATGATTTGTATTTAAAATAACATTGTTTTTACATCAAACTTTGCTTTCGTCAAAGAATCCTCCTTTTGCAGCAATTACAGCATTCACACCTTTGACATTCTAGCTGTTAATTTGTTGAGGTAAGCTTGAGAAATTGCACCCCACGCTTCTAGAAGCATCTCCCACAAGTTGGATTGGTTGGATGGGCACTTCTGGCGTACCATACGGTCAAGCTGCTCCCACAACAGCTCAATGGGGTTCAGATCTGGTGACTGCGCTGGCCACTCCATTACCGATAGAATACCAGCTGCCTGCTTCTGCTGTAAATAGTTTTTGCACAATTTGGAGGTGTGTTTAGGGTCATTGTCCTGTTGTAGGATGAAATTGGTTCCAATCAAGCGCTGTCCACTGGGTATGGCATGGCGTTGCAAAATGGAGTGATAGCCTTCCTTATTCAGAATCCCTTTTACCCTGTACAAATCTCCCACCTTACCAGCACCAAAGCAACCCCAGACCATCACATTACCTCCACCATGCTTAACAGATGGCGTCAGGCATTCTTCCAGCATCTTTTCATTTGTTCTGCGTCTCACAAACCTTCTTCTTTGTGATCCAAACACCTCAAACTTGGATTCATCCGTCCACAACACTTTTTTCCAGTCTTCCTCTGTCCAATGTCTGTGTTCTTTTGCCCATCTTAATCTTTTTCTTTTATTGGCCAGTCTCAGATATGGCTTTTTCTTTGCCACTCTGCCCTGAAGCCCAAAATCCCGCAGCCGCCTCTTCACTGTAGATGTTGACACTGGTGTTTTGCGGGTACTATTTAATGAAGATGCCAGTTGGGTACCTGTGAGGCGTCTGTTTCTCAAACTTGAGACTCTAATGTGCTTATCTTCTTGCTTAGTTGTGCAACGCGGCCTCCCACTTCTTTTTCTACTCTGGTTAGAGCCTGTTTGTGCTGTCCTCTGAAGGGAGTAGTACACACCGTTGTAAGAAATCTTCAATTTCTTAGCAATTTCTCGCATGGAATAGCCTTCATTTCTAAGAACAAGAATAGACTGTCGAGTTTCAGATGACAGTTCTCTTTTTCTGGCCATTTTGAGCGTTTAATTGACCCCACAAATGTGATGCTCCAGAAACTCAATCTGCTCACAGGAAGGTCAGTTTTGTAGCTTCTGTAACGAGCTAGACTGTTTTCAGATGTGTGAACATGATTGCACAAGGGTTTTCTAATCATCAATTAGCCTTCTGAGCCAATGAGCAAACACATTGTACCATTAGAACACTGGAGTGATAGTTGCTGGAAATGGGCCTCTATACACCTTTGTAGATATTGCACAAAAAACCAGACATTTGCAACTAGAATAGTCATTTACCACATTAGCAATGTATAGAGTGCATTTGTTTAAAGTTAGGACTAGTTTAAAGTTATCTTCATTGAAAAGTACAGTGCTTTTCCTTCAAAAATAAGGACATTTCAATGTGACCCCAAACTTTTGAACGGTAGTGTATACTGGGTGCAAGTGTTATCACCATTCATATTACCTACATACTGTTTCAGAACAAAACCCATTATAGCAAGACCAATATTACCAATAACACAAATACTACCACTAGAGATGAGCGAGCACCAAAATGCTCGGGTGCTCGTTACTCGGGACGAAATTTTCGCGATGCTCGAGGGTTCGTTTCGAGTAACGAACCCCATTGAAGTCAATGGGCGACCCGAGCATTTTTGTATATCGCCGATGTTCGCTAAGGTTTTCATTTGTGAAAATCTGGGCAATTCAAGAAAGTGATGGGAACGACACAGCAACGGATAGGGCAGGCGAGGGGCTACATGTTGGGCTGCATCTCAAGTTCCCAGGTCCCACTATTAAGCCACAATAGCGGCAAGAGTGCCCCCCCCCCCCCCACACTGTCAGCATAAAGATCGCTCTCCTCTGCCATAGCTGTAACAGCTGTGGCAGAGAAGAACGATGTTAGCCCATTGAATTCAATGGAGCCGGCAATACAGCAGGTTCCACTGAAAGCAATGGGCTGCCGGCGTGCGCGGGATGAATTGTCGGGAAGGGCTTAAATATATAAGCCCTTCCCTGCTCTGCAATTCATCCAGAAATGTGTTACAATAAAAATATATACCGTATATACCGGCGTATAAGGCGACGGGGCGTATAAGACGACCCCCCAACTGTCACCTTATACGCCGGGAATACAGCGGAGCAAAGAATAAAAATCATTACTCACTTCTCCTGGTGTTCTGCGGCGCTGCTGCAGGCTGTCACTCCCTCCTGGTCCCCGGCAGAGCATTGCTTTCTGGACGCAGTGGTTGAAATCCCCGCCTCCAGAAACACACGTGCCTTCAGCCAATCACAGCCATTCAATGACATCACTGTCATTGGCTGTGATTGGCTGAAGGCCCGTGTGTTTTCTGGAGGCGGGGATTTCAAGCCCTGCGTCCAGAAAGCAATGCTCTACCGGGGACCAGGAGGGAGCGACAGCCTGCAGCAGCGCCGCAGAATGCCGCAGAACGCCGGGGGAAGTGAGTAATGATTTTTATTCTTTGCTCCGCTGTATTCCCGGCGTATAAGGTGACAGTTGGGGGGTCGTCTTATACGCCCTGTCGCCTTATACGCCGGTATATACGGTATATATTTTTATTGTAACACATTTCTGGATGAATTGCAGGGAAGGGCTTATATATTTAAGCCCTTCCCGACAATTCATCCCGCGCACGCCTGCAGCCCATTGCTTTCAGTGGAACCTGCTGTATTGCCGGCTCCATTGAATTCAATGGGCAAACATCGTTCTTCTCTGCCACAGCTGTTACAGCTGTGGCAGTGAAGAATGATTTGTCTTCTATATGTTCTCAATGGGGTCGGCGCTGCTGCCGCCGGCCCCATTGAGCGCATATAGAGAAGAGAACAGGAATCGCAGATCGCACATAGGTGCGATCTGCGATTTCTATGGCCTAAAAAGGACCGTTGGGGTTCTTGAAGCCTAAAATCACTCCTAACGCTCTCCCTATAGCAGCTCCTGCATCAACAGCACTTTCCCTGAACTATGTCATACTCGGGTGACACCTAATCTCGCCAGCCACTCACTGCAGGGGGGTGGTATAGGGCTTGAACGTCGCAGGGGGAAGTTGTAATGCCTTCCCTGTCTTTCTATTGGCCAGAAAAGCGCGCAAATTTCTCAGGGAAGAAAATGAAAGTGACTCGAACATCGCGTGGTACTCGTCTCGAGTAACGAGCATCTCGAACACCCTAATACTCGAACAAGTATCAAGCTCGGACGAGTATGCTCGCTCATCTCTAACTACCACACATTGATCGCATATTACTACCACAAAGTGATCAAATAATATTGCCATACTGTTACTGAATAAAGGCCACTGCAAAGATCAGTATCACCAATAATAACATTATATGAGAGCCAAATAATACCCCCACTCCGTGACCACATTATACCATCATACTATTACTAAAAAAACACTAGACAACATTACTACCATATACTGACCATACACAATGGATATAAAAAGTCTACACACCCCTCTTCAGGTCAACCCACAGATTTTCAGTGGGATTTAGGTCTGGGGTCTGGCTGCGTCATTTCAAAATTTTGATCTTCTGGTGAAGCCATTCTTTTGTTGATTTGGAGGTATGCTTTGGGTTGTCGTCATGCTGAAAGGCGAAATTTCATTTTTTTACCAGAGGCCTGAGTGGACTGATATTTGGAACTGTTCATAGTTCTCTCCACCTTGGCTATAGCCCCAATTCCAGTAGCAGAAAAGCAGCCAAAGCATAAAGCTGCCTCCACTCTCTTCACTGTAAGTATGGTGTTCTTTTGGTGATATGCAGTGTTGGCTTTTTGACAAACACACCTTTTGGTGTTATGGCCAAAACGTTCATCCTTGGCCTCACGGACCATAACATCTTCTATTACATACTTTTGGCTGAATTGATGTAGCTTTTGGCAAAACATTGCTGGGCTTGGATGTCTTGCCACTCTACTCCACAGCCCAGACATACGAAAAATACGGGAGATGGGTGTCACATGCACTACACAATCAGTACTTGCCAGGAATTCCTGCAGCTCCTTTAATGTTGCTGTAGGCCTCTTGGCTGCCTCCCTGTTCTTCTGGTCTTTTCAGTAATTTATGAGGAACATCCAGTTCTTGGTAATGTCACTGTTGTGCCAAATTGAATCCACGTCTACATGACCATCTTCACCGTTTTCCATTGTATAAATAATGCCTTTTTCATAGCCTTCTCCTGACTGGCAACCTTTTAAGAATCAGATCCCTTTGATGTGGTGTAAGCTCTTTACATGTTGGTTTTGGCAAAACATAGCTGGGCTTGGATATTTTGCCACCCTACCCCACAGCCCAGACATATGAAGAATACAGGAGATGGGTGTCACATGCACTACACAATCAGTACTTGCCAGGAATTCCTGCAGCTCCTTTAATGTTGCTGTAGGCCTCTTGGCTGCCTCCTTGTTCTTCTGGTCTTTTCAGCAATTTATGAGGAACATCCAGTTCTTGGTAATGTCACTATTGTGCCAAATCGAATCCACTTCTACATGACCACCTTCACCGTTTTCCATTGTATACATAATGCCTTTTTCATACCCTTCTCCTGACTGGCAACCTTTTAACAATCAGATCCCTTTGATGTGTTGTAAGCTCTTTACGGACCATGACTTTTGTTAAAAAAATGCATCTAAGAAAATGTCACGAAAATTCAACTAGCAGAGCTGAACTTTATATGTAGTGAATCAGAATCACTTTAAATAATGGCAGCGGAGTACTGACTACTATTTAACATGAGTTTAAATGTGATTGGTTAATTCCGAACACAACCACATCCCCAAATACAAGAGGGTGTTCATATTTATTTTAGTTTTGTTATTTTTCCATCCTAGATGGCTTCAGTTTGTTTTTCATTGGAATTGTACAAATAACGGGTCACTATGAAGGTGGAAATAAATCTGAAATGATTCATCTTTGTTAGATTTTTCAACATGACAAAAACATGGCTTTTTAACCCTTTCCAATCCACTGTCTGACGTCTGAAGACATTCTGATTGAAGCCTGTACAGCTCTGATGTCGAAAGACATCCGTCAGGGTATTCTTACTGCATGCTACTGGCGCTGTGTTGTCGGGGGCCTCTCCAGCATGTTCCATACCGCAGTACTGGTTCTAGCCAGCAGATGGCGTCATTGTATAATGGCAGAAAGAGAAAGCCCCCTAGGAAACCCTGAAACCAAAATGAAATTGCAAAGGGTTAATAGGGATATGTAGACTTTTTATATCCACTATAGTGCAAGTTACTAACCTTACACAGGAGGTCTGTCACACTTATAAGTAACTATAGTAAAGTTATATCCACTGATACACAGCTGATGTCATCACTGATTTGAATCACTCACTTTCCCTTTTATTCTGCATCGGGCTCAGACCGCCAAGATGACATCACCTGGTCTCAACCTGTCACTGCAGAATTTTATATACAGACATCCTTGGCTACATGGGTTTCTAGCACCCTCCCTACCTTCTCCGCACCTCTTTACAATGTCTCCATCCATAGTGCCCCAGATAGTAGTAATAGTATCCCCGTTATGCCTCATCTAATCCCCACAAAGTAAGTGCTGCTTTTTGTACCCCACATGCAACAAAAGTGGTCCTTGTATGCCCCCTATCAGTAATAATGATCCCCATTATGCCTACACTCATTAATAATGCCCTATTATGTCCCCTTTCATGAATAGTGCCACCTCATAACTCCATTCAGTAATAATGCTCCACAGTGATTATTCCTCCTTTTATACCTTCACTCATTAATAATTCTCACCTTTATGCCCCTACTCATTAATAATGGTGCTTTAGGTTTTCTATATGCCACCTTATGCCCCGCTTTCAATCCCCTACTTGGTAATAGTGCCTTTATTTTAGCTATCAAATTTTAAAAAAATTATACTTACCTCTTTCTCTCCTCTTACCACTCCTGTCACCCTCCCTTTGGACAACACTACGGTAGTCTCAGCTTGCCTTCCAACAGCCAGTCACATTGCCATCTAAGTATGTGACCTCTGCTGGCAATCACTGGCCTCAGCCATGTGCTAAGGCCTAGGATTAGTCACAGCCAAAAGCATGGGACTATTTCTGGGAGGTGCTTGCCAGTGGAGTCTGGAGGGACATAAACCAAAGTGGCGGGTGGAGCCAAACAGGGGAGTTTTTTTTATTTTACAGCAGTCCTGGAGATTAGCAACTACACTTTTAGGGGGTCTCAGGCTGCTGAAAACCGCTGGGATGTGGACTTTGTAGCAGTTGTTAAAGCTGCTATGGTGGCAGTAATGCTCCTGGGGTCGATGATTGGCTGCAGTGGTCACATGTCCCTGTTGTCTATGCAGTAGTCACTGCAACAGGAAACAGAGAGCAGTGGGGGATCAGGAATGAATAGGTTTGCATTCTTTTCTGTTTGTACAGCAGATTTCTAAAACATTCTTAGCCTGGATAACACCATTCAGTTATTTTCAACTCTGAGAGGATTTACCTTTTATGCCTTTAAATGAGCAAAACTACTGCAATATAGAAGACTGTACGATTGCTATATTATCATATAAAAACTGTCACTTGTCAGTTCAAGATTTGCCTTTTAAAAGCTCAGTGATTCAGAGCCTAAATTATAATAGTGCCCCTTATGAAAAAGTTTAAGATATAAAAATATACTGTAGCATTAATCCAAATGAAAGGAGTAATCAAAATGTATCAGTGGCTTGTCATCCTTATTGTTAAATCATTACATAAGAGTAGAGAGTGGAGAATTCCACTCTCCTGGAATTTTGCAGCTCAATAGCATTGATGTAAGCTAATCAGGGGACTTCAGTTTTTAATTTTGTGTGAACAACCCAATCACCAGAGTGACTGGATGGATTAGCACATTTTTGGCTTTGAAAGGGATTGTGGACAAATCCTTTTTGTGTTTTCAGGTTTCCCAAAGATAAAATGATTACAAGGTTCTGCGCTGCTGAAATGCACAATTTACCTGTGTCCTGTGTAGAAACTCTCCAGCAATTGTCACCTGCAGCACCACTGCGAAGCAAATTAAGCGATATGCATATTGCATTTAATTCAATCAATGGACTATCTGTGTAAGGCCTCTTCACATGAACGTATGCATTCCTACGTTTGGCCATAGGTGCTGAAAAAGTGCATGAATGAAGAATAGCCACGATCAAGTCCCGATCCCTAGGCCTCCTTCCCACGAACGGATTTCCGCCGCCAAAATCCGCTGCGTTGCCCGCAGCTATTAGGTTCTATTGAACCTAATAGCTCAGGGCACATGGTGCGGAATTCACCCACGGAATTCCACACCGTGAAATCTCCCGTCCTCACCCGCGGCATGCTCTATTTGTCGCGGGTGTACGCGCTGACGGCTTCCATTGCAGTCAATGGAAGCCGTTCGTTCACGCTATCTCCCGCTGTAACACAGCGGAAGATAGCGCGAAAACGCTTTCCCACCTACCGCCGCCGCGTCATATGACGCGGCCGGCGTGTCACATGACACGGCTGGCCACGTTATATGACGCGGTGAGCGTGTCATGTGACGCCCTGGCGGTGGGCGGGGAAGCGTCATGCGGGAGCGAAGACGCCGGATCCGCTGGTGAGTATGAGGTCTCTGGGGGGTGCCGTGACGGGCTTCACCGTGGAATATTTCGCGGCGGAGCCCGTCACGCTCGTGTGCAGCCGGCCTTAGACGCGTATTTTCTGCCATTCACACAGGCGGCTGAAGCGTATCAGCAAAAATCTGGAAGTCCCTCAATCGGCAGAAGTCCTCAGAATGCTTGAATAGAGCCAGCTGTCTTCTTTCACAGTGTTGGACACAGCTAAACTCCCTTCTCTAAGGCTAAGAAATGCTGGGCTCTCAGGAACTAAAGATCCACTCTCTGCTCTAATGCCGCCCTCACACAGACATTTGTAGTAAATGCAGTGTTTTTCAACGCTGCATTATGGCAATTTCAGCAGCGCTGGCATGCGTTATGCCAGTGTTTTTGCTGCGTTTTCAGCACAGCTGATAACGCCCCCAAGGAAGTAAAAATTCACCTAGTAGGCGCTGTCCGCCGTCCCTGCAGGCTTCCAGGCACTTGTCTGTGCCTGCAGAGCATCTCTTGCTGCTAACAGGGTTTTAGGATCACGCCTCCAGCAAGAGATTGCTCTGATTGGCTGAGCCGCGAGCCATTCATTCTTTGAATAGCTGTGATTGGTGCATCCAGCACTGGCTGTGATTGGCACTGGATTAGCCCAGAGCCCTGGAAAGCAGCGCCAGGGACCCGACAGCGCCAGCATTGGTGAGTCTAACTTTTTTTTTTGGTAGTGCAGCTAACATTGCCCAAAGCGCAGCACCAAGTTGTGCGGTGCTTTCAGCAGCGCAGCTGACGCTGCCCATTCATATCAATGGGCGACGCAGGGCTTAAAATGGCCAAAGATAGAACACGCATCACTGTCAAAGCAGAGCGTTTTCAATGCTGCGTTTTGACGCTTGTGTGAACACCCCCATTGAAATGAATGGGAGCCTTGTAGAGAGTACTGACAGGGCAGCGCTAAAATGCTGTAAAGAACAAACATCTGTGTGAGGGGGGCATAAAAGTTGAGCATCTTGAATGAGGGACTACCAACTATTAATTCAGAATTCTTAATAGGATATTTAACATTTTTTTTCCTAAACCAAACAACTCCTTTAAACTCTGAAGGCATATCTAAGATGTGCTTATACAATAGATCTATGTCTGATACTTTAAACAGAATGTAAGCAGCAACACCAGGGGCTTTATGCAATCTCAATATTTCTATATGGCTTGGCCAGATCAGGAACATATCCTGACAACACTAATGAGTTAATAACTTTCTTAAATGTTTACTATACTAAGCAGCCTGCTGGTAATTGGATCTTTTTATTGTCTGATTTTGGTCTTGTTAGATTGGTTTCAAATCTGTGTTTGAACCTCAGGTTAGAGGTTCTATTGTAGATCTGGTACAAAATACCAGAAGAAAAATCTCTGCATGCAGCTCTTTTACTTCTGGCTAAAAGCTGGGCAGCTGAGCAGAAAGTGAACGGACCCTATTATAGTCAATGGAATCTGTTTGGCACTATTTGGTTCCGTTCTAAGACAAAGATGTTCAGCCACGGAGATTCCCCTTTCCTGCTCCCCAAATGGAGCAGAAAGGCGGAACCCCCGACACAGGTGTGAAACCACCCTTAAATACATATTTGGGAGTAGGAAAATTAACACTCAGAATTACAGCACACAAATGCAAAACAAAGACTGTTGTCAATTTCAACCATCTCCATTAATAAAAAAATATAAATATGAATGTATGAATAAATGTTCTCACAACTTGATCATGGCCAGTTTCCTGGCAGTGTGCTGTGTACCGTGTCCAGGCCTTCAGGACGGATCCTTCTATTAAGCATTATTTTGCCAAACCAATGTTACTCCAAACATGCGCCTCAACACATGCCACATCTAGACAGGAACATACTATTTAAGACACCAACTCCTTCCAGGCCCATATTGGGTTCCAGTCAAGAGGATTCCTATACATATTTAGGGCTAACTACAAGCTTAAGGCTGCCTGTCCATGGCTGTGACAGAATAGGGCTAACAGGGGAACAGGGGCACCGACAGGTCTCCGCAATGAGCCTATCTAATACATAGGCTCACCGCGGAGAATTGTGGCAAACCGCAGCATGCCGCAATTTTAATCCCGCGAGCGGAGAATCGCTATGCTTCTCTGCTCATGGATGCTGTGCTTTTCATAGTTAGCCTATGGAAAGCGTTCACTGCGTTACCCGCGGCCGGATTATCATCACAGATAAGACAGTGACATATCGCCCGTGGACTGATGGCCTAAATGAGTTGTTCAGGATTAAAAATGCATGGCTACCTTCTTCCAAAAACAGCACCGCACCTCTGCATGGGTTGTGTTTGTTATTGCAACTCAGCTCCAAATAAATAAGCCTGAGTTGTAATAGCACATATAACCTATGGACAAGTGTGTTGTAATTTTGTTATCTAGGACAAGCCATTTAACCTATTTCTTATAAGCCCCAATACCTAGAGCCAATTCCTTGAACTTCAGGCAGCTCACTGGTGCTACAAATATAAACCACTATTGTTAATACATGTAAACTTTTGCAAATAGTGGTCTGTTCAATATATAGTACAAGCTTAATATACGCCCTCTAGAGATGAGCGAGCACAGTCTTCCGAGCTTGATGATTGTTCAAGTATTAGGGTACTCGAGATGCTCGTTACTCGAGACGAACACCACGCGGTACTCAAGTCAATTGCATTTCCTTTCCCACATGTTTAGCGCCATTTTCTAGCCAATAGACATGCTGTGACGTGCCAGCCCTCTCCCCCCCCCCCCCCCCGCGCACAGTAGTGAGTGGCTGGGCCGATCAGGTGACCGCCGAGTACTTAAACTGGTCCCGACCGTGGCTCCCCTCAGACGCATGCTGGCAGAGGTTAGGGAAAGTGTTGCTGCTTATACAGGGATAGTGTTAGCGTAGGATCCTGTCTTCAAGAACCCCAACGGTCCTTCTTAGGGCTACTCTTCATAGTGTGCATTACTGTTGTGGCTGACTGGGAGCAGTAGTGCACCAATTTTTTTTTAAGCATCTCGGGCCGTGCAGGCTATTTCAGCTATAGCGTTCTCAGTCTGCAGTGTATTACGCAGAGTTTGAGGACAGAGCTGCCTATATAGGGAAAGTTTTACAGGACTCCTTATCCTCTGTGCAAGAACCCCAATGCTCCTTCTTAGGGCTACATCTGACCATGTGCTTTAGAGTTGTGGCTGGCTGGGAGCAGTAGTGCACTAACTTTTGTATTACGCATCTAGGCTTGTTCCTAGCCTTTCAGTAATAGCGTTCTCAGCCTGCAGTGCTGTACAAACAGCTCTCACCGTGAAACTGCACTCTAACATTTCCTAGCCCACTGCAAACTACTTCAGTTATACCGTTCTGTGTCTGCAGTGAATCAGACAGAGGTCTCACCTCTAAACAGTATTGTAATATTTCCTGGGCCACTGCAAAGTATTTTAGCTCTGCCACTGTGCAGAGCATCTCACAATATCCTTTCCTTGGTGGGGTTGAGATAGCCGCAGTTACCAGCACTATCCACTGGCTTTAGAGTCTTCTCCCACTCCACACAGCCTCTATTATCTACAAGTCTCTGTGAGCGGTAAATTACCCCTAGGTATCAGCACAAGACAGCGGGTTATTTTCTTCAAGTCACAGCATAGTGCCTCTGCTATCTACAAGTCTCTGTGTGTGGTAAATTAGCCACAGTTGTCAGCGCTGTACAGTGGGGTAATTTATTTGGGCCCTGCTCTATTTTTAATCTGCCATGATGAGGAGCAGGGGTAAGGGTCGAGGACGCGGGTGTCCAAGTGAGGGTGTGCGTCCAACAGAGCAGTGTGAGCAGGTCCTGTCATGGATGGCAGAAAACGCGTCCAGCAATGTATCGACCACCCAGTCTTCTTCGCAGTCCACTACTCCCGACCTAGGGACTGCAACTCTAAATCCTCTCGCTGCTCCTCCTTCCTTCCAGCCTCCTCACTCCATGAAAATGACATATTCTGAGCAGGCAGACTCCCAGGTACTGTTCTCGGGTCCCTGTCATGAGTGGGAAAAAATGGTTCCTCTCTTACCTGAGGAGTTTGTCGTGACTGATGCCCAACCTTTGGAAAGTTCCCAAAGTCGGGGTGATGAGGCTGGGGACTTCCGGCAACTGTCTCAAGAGCTTTTTGTGAATAAGGATGATGAGACACAGTTGTCTGTCAGTAAGGTAGTAGTAAAGGCAGTAAGTCCGAGGGAGGAGCGCACAGAGGATTCGGAGGAAGAGCTGCTGGACAATGAGGTGACTGACCCCACCTGCTTTGCTAAGCCTACCGAGGACAGGGCTTCAGAGGGGAGGCAAGTGCAGCAGCTGGACAGGTTGGAAGAGGCATGGGAGTAGCCAGGGTAGAGGCAGGGCCAGAGCGAAGAATCTCCAAACTGTTTCCCAAAGCACCTCCTCGCGGCAAGCCTCCGTGCAGAGGGCTAGGTATTCAAAGGTGTGGATGTTTTTAGTGAGAGCGTGGACGACCGACGAACAGTGGTGTGCAACCTATGTCGCACCAAGATCAGCCGGGGAGACACCACTACCAGCCTCACCACCACCAGCATGCGCAGGCATACAATGAACAAGCACCCCACAAGGTGGGACGAAGGCCATTCACCGCCTCCGGGTCACACCACTGCCTCTTCCCCTGTGCTACAACCTGGCACACAGATCCAATCCCCTTCCCAGGACACTGGCACGAGCACCTCCCAGCCTGCACCCACACCCTCACCTCCACCGTCCTCCACTCCATCCAGCAATGTCTCTCAGTGCAAGCGTTCAGCTGTCGCTAACACAAGCATTGGAGCGAAAGCGGAAATACGCCGCCACCCACCCACGTGCACAAGCTTTAAACATGCACAATGCCAAATTAATTAGCCTGGGGATGCTGCTGTACAGGTTTGTGGAAACGGAGGCTTTCAAAAATATGATGGCGGCAGCAGTCCTGCGCTACTCAGTCCACAGTCGCCACTATTTTTCCCGGTGTGCCGTCCCCGCCCTACACCAGCACGTCTCCCGCAACATAAAGCGTGCCCTAACCAAAGCGGTTACTGGGAAGGTCCACTTAACCACAGACACGTGGACAAGTACTGGCGGGCAGGGCCACTATATCTCCCTGACGGCACATTGGGTGAACTTAGTGGAGGCTGGGACTGAGTCAAAGCCTGGGACCGCTCACGTCCTACCCACACCCAGAATAGCGGTTCCTACCTCGGTGCTGGTATCTGCGGCGTTTTATGCCACCTCCTCCAAACCCAAAGTGTGAGGACGTCGCCAGCAGTCGGTAGCGCGGCAGCACAGCGGTGGGCAAGCATCAGCAAGCTGTGCTGAAACTAATCAGCCTAGGTGACAAGAGGCACACGGCCCCCGAGCTGTTGCAGGGTCTGACAGAGCAGACCGACCTCTGGCTTTCGCCGCTGAGCCTCCAACCGGGCATGGTCGTGTGTAAAAACGGCCATAACCTGGTGGCGGCTCTGCAGCTCGGCAGCCTGACGCACGTGCCATGCCTGGCCCACGTCTTCAATCTGGTGGTTCAGTGGTTTCTGAAAAACAACCCCCACTTATCTGACCTGCTTGGCAAGGTGCGCTGCGTCTGCGCACATTTCCGCACATCCACCACGGACACTGCCACCCTGAGGACCCTACAACGTCGGTTTCAGCTGCCAGAGCACTGACTGCTGTGCGACGTGCCCACACGCTGGAATTCTACGCTGCGCATGTTGGCCAGGCTGTACGAGCAGCATAGAGCAATAATGGAATACCAGCTGCAACATGGGCGGCGGAGTGGTAGTCAGCCTCCGCAATTCTTTACTGAGGAGTGGGCATGGATGGTATATATCTGCCAGGTCCTCGGAAACTTTGAGGAGCCAACCCAGATGGTGAGCGGCGATGCGGCCATCATTACTGTTACAATTCCGCTGCTTTGCCTGCTGAGAAGTTTGCTGCTAAGCATAAAGGCCGACGCTTTGCGGTTGGAACAGGAGACGGGGGATGACAGTATGTCACTTGATAGCCAGACGACCCTCATGTCTATATCTCAGCGCGCTTTAGAGGAGGAGGAAGAGGGGGAGGAGGAGGGGGAAGAGACAGCTGGCCACACTGCAGGGGGTACCCATGCTGCTTGCCTCTCATCTAATCAGCATGTATGGGCTAAAGAGGAGGAAGAGGATCCTGAAAGTTATCTTCCTAGTGAGGGCAGCGATGTGTTACGTACTGCGACCCTGGCACACATGGCTGACTTCATGTTAGGCTGCCTTTCCCGTGACCCTCGCGTTAGACGCATTCTGGCCAACACAGATTACTGGGTGTACACTCTTCTAGACCCACGATATAAGGAGAATCTTTCCACTCTCATTTCTGAAGAGGAAAGGGGTACGAGAGTGATGCAATACCACAGGGCTCTGGTGGAAAAAAGTGATGCTAAAGTTCCCATCTGACAGCGCTAGTGGCAGAAGACCCAGTTTAGAGGGCCAAGTAGCAGGGGAGGCGCGGGGATCAGGCAGCATGTCCCACACAAGCAGGGGAAAACTCTCCAAGGCATACCACGATCCTCCGTGATGCCTCTGCTCCATACAACTATTAGGTGTCAAAGCTGGACACGTTGCACGAACTTGCGCTGTACGCTCTGGAGGTGCTGGCCTGCCCTGCCGCTAGGGTGAATTAGCTTTGTCAATTACTCTCAGATATTATTACTCCTCCTCCTCCTCCTAAAACAGCATGTCATCACCCTGAACTGCCAATTTTTCTGCGGCCCAAAAGGCTCTGTCTAAAAGTTTTTTACAATTTTTCAACGTTTCAAAAGTATTGATATTTTTACAGAAACCATTTTTTTTCACAGGGCTGCATCCAGCAACAGCGAGCTGTATCTTTAAAAAATGTTTATGGGTTTCACCTGCTCACGCGGTTGAGCAATTTTTCAGGGGTACACTTGTACTCTTGGTACACCAATTTTTCAGGCCCTTGTCTATACTGTTATTTAACTAATTTTTCTTCGCCTACACTCTTGGTAACCAAATTTTTTCAGGTGTTCGCCTATACTCTTGGTACACCAATGTTTCAGGGGTTCACCTACACTATTGCTACAGAAATGTTACAGGGGTCCGCCTATACATTTGGTACAGAAATGTTACAGGGGTCCGTCTATACTCTTGCTACATAAATGTAACTAGGGTCCACCTATACTCTTGCTACAGAAATGTTACAGGGGTCCGCCTATACTCTTGCTACAGAAATGTTACAGGGATCCGCATATACTCTTACTACAGAAATGCTATTGGGGTCCGCCTATACTCTTGCTACAGAAATGTTACTGGGGTCCGCCTATACACTTGCTACTGAAAAGTTGGAGGGGTTCGCCTATACTCTTTGCTACAGAAATGTTACTGGGGTCCACCTATACTCTTGCTACAGAAATGTTACAGGGGTCCGCCTATACTCTTGCTACATAAATGTGATAGGGGTCTGCCTATACTTTTGCTACTGAAATGTTATTGGGGTCCGCCTATATTCTTGCTACAGAAATGTTACTGGGGTCTGCCTATACTCTTGCAACAGAAATGTTACTGGGGTCTACCTTTACACTTGGTACTGAAAGGTTGGATGGGTTCGCCTATACTCTTTGCTACAGAAATGTTACTGGGGTCCACCTATACTCTTGCTACAGAAATGTTACAGGGGTCCGCCTATACTCTTGCTACAGAAATGTTATTGGGGTCTGCCTATACTCATGCTACAGAAATGTTACTGGGGTCCACCTATATTCTTGCTACATAAATGTGATTGGGGTCTGCCTATACTCTTGCTACAGAAATGTTACTGGGGTCCGCCTATACACTTGCTACTGAAAGGTTGGAGGGGTTCGCCTATACTCTTTGCTACAGAAATGTTACAGGGGTCTGCCTATACTCTTGCTACAGAAATGTTACAGGGGTCCGCCTATGCTGTTGCTACATAAATGTGATAGGGGTCCGCCTATACTCTTGCTACAGAAATGTTACCGGGGTCTGCCTATACTCTTGCTACAGAAATGTTACAGGGGTCCGCCTATACACTTGGTACTGAAAAGTTTGAGGGGTCCGCCTATACTCTTGCAACAGAAATGTTACAGGGGTTCGCCTATACACTTGCTACAGAAATGTTACAGGGGTCCGCCTATACTCTTGCTACAGAAATGATACAGGGGTCCGCCTATACTCTTGCTACATACATGTGATTGGGGTCTGCCTATACTCTTGCTACAGAAATGTTATTGGGGTCCGCCTATACTCTTGCTACAGAAATGTTATTGGGGTCCGCCTATACTCTTGCTACAGAAATGTTAAAGGGCTTCACCTATACTCTTGCTACATAAATGTTTCTGGGGTCCGCATATACTCTTGCTACAGAAATGTTACAGGGGATCCGCCTATACTCTTGCTACAGAAATGTTACTGGAGTCCGCCTATACTCTTGCTACAGAAATGTTACTGGGGTCCGCCTATACTGTGGGTGAACAAAGGTTTCCCATTGCGCTGTTCATCTGCCTGACATATACACAGAATGAAGTGTTGGGGGACACATGGATTTCCCATAGCTATGTAACTCGTGGCACCTTGGGTCACACAAGGTGGAGGCTGGGACCGAGCCTGACCCTGGGCCCAGCTCACGTGCTTCCCACGCAGAGTATTGCTGCATTGTGGAGATGTGTAGAAGTGCTGGGCTGGCACCTGAGTCCCCTTTATGCCCACGTTTGCGGCTCCTGACAATTTTGTGACGGAGGATTGGAATGATGATCGTACGTCAATTTATCATTAATTCTCAAAAGCATTGTGGGCTATCGCCCACACTCTCAAAGAGGGTTGCTGCCTAGCCCTGCCAATCCTCTGTAGTGTGTGCCTCCGGTTCCTCCTCATCCAGTACGCACTTATAAATAGTCATGAGGGTGGTGTGGCTATGAAGCGAGCGTGTGGCATGAGGGCAGCTGAACGCTGCACAGGGAAAATTTTGTGTGCGCTGTGGACGCAGGGTCGTGCGGAGGGTTGGACAGCAATGCCAGCATGTAACCCAGGAGAAGAGGCAGCGGTGTCACCCACATGCAGTGATTGTCAATGGTTGCAGGTAGTGTGGTGCTTAGCTAAGATGTGCCAGCGCGTGTGCCTTGCTAATGAGGGTTTGTCCCAAGTAAATTGTTAGGGGGGTGACCGCCAGGCTCTTGCCCCTATTTTAGCTTAATAGTGGACCTGGGAGCCTCAGATGCAGCCATGCATGCAGCCACTGCCCTTTCCTATCCGTTTCTGTGGTGTTTCCATGACTTTCTGATGTTTTCTGGTGTTTCACAAGTCATCACCTATGCGGAGCATCTGTCCCATACAATGGGGTTCGTTACTTGAAACGAGCTCTCGAGCATTACGAAAAGTTCAACTCGAGTACCGAGCACCCAAGCATTTTGGTGCTCGCTCATCTCTAACCCCCTTATATATCTGAGTCACATCGGAATCCATTGTGGACTTTATCAGGAGTATTTGTGCTTTTCTTCCCCAACTGATGGTTTACAATTATCTTCATGGGCAACCTGTTGGTCCATAGACAGATGGTACGAACTATGGATAGTTCCTACTAATGCTGCATATATGTTATTTTTGCATGAAGACTTGACAACCTTTCATAAAGGTTGAGCTCTAACCTGAGGAAGAGCCTTGCTTCTGAAACGTTGCTATTTTATTTGGAACCTTGATGATGTGAATAAAATATTCATCCTTAGGGCGCCCACCCACTGGCGTTTGCGATTTTCGTGCGTGAAAAACGCTGCGTTTTTCGCAGCGTTTTTTGCCGCGTTTTCGCGGCGTTTTCGCGGCTTTTCCATTAATTTCCATTGAATTTCATGGGTGCATTAGGAGAAAAATAAGGACACATATGCAACTGACAGTTCCTATGTTAAAAAACGCAACGCAACGCAAAAAAAAAACGCCAGTGGACAGGAGTACATTCAATTCTAATTGCTCTTGAGAAAAAACGCAAAGAAAAAAAAATCGCCAGTGGGTGGGCGCCCTTATACGCAGTGTTGATCTCTTTCTTTGCTCACTATATGTGGATACTCGAGAAGTTGCTCAGAACATACACAATGCACTACATGAGATAACACTATATGAAGCGAGTGCAACTGTAAGATATTTCAGTTTATGAATGAACAGACCATAAATCAAAATGTAGGTGTGCATGACAGCGTTTACACAAGGATTCAAAAATAAAAAAAAGTTGGTAACTAGATTCCGTTTGGCATTAGAACACAATCTCACGTACGCATCCCCTATTCAGAAGGATGAGGTTTGCTTCAGCAGTCCTCAGCTGTGTGCATCCACCCCTACTGTGGGCACCATGGAGCTAAATATTTGTGCTATCAAACAGATGCACTTTTCCATAACATATCTAATCAGGACACTGTTTGGGAAAGCTAACACCTTGTACAGATCAGTTGGAGATTCATGGGGATCTAGATGCTTATCCACCGAACTAACAAGCAAGACACTGTGGGAAGTTTCAAGCTGAAAACTTTGACATAAAATAAACGATATTTTTATTTTGTGCTAAGACTGAAAAAGAACTTCTTATTAATACCTATATAGTATATTCCGAAAATAAGGAAAATACCTTTTCTCTGTTACCCCCCAGTCTCACTAGGGAATAGATTAGATGTCTCCCAATTAAATTAATCCAAAATCCAGCAAACACTTAATTTGTAGGTTTCCGAATGCAGCTAATCTTTTTTTAACAAAAACTTCCAAAACACATAAAAAAAACTGTAAATAATTAATTATCATTAATAAGCATTGATTGGGACCAGAATAAAATGTTGAGTTTTAGAAATTGAGGTTCACTCAAATGAAAGTTAGCAACAGGAAATAAGCAATTCACTGTCAACATTAAAATTGTGTTTATCAGACCCTAAAATTAATATTGATTTTAAAAATACCTCTCAAATGTAACATTACGTTTTTTTATTTTTTTTTAAATAAGCAAACTCATGGAGCTAATTCATTAAACTAAGATAAATAGGACTCCAGGCAAAAGTGATTTGGTTCAATAAGAGCAGCTGGAAAGCAATGGATTTGAAACGCCTCATGAACTAGTTGCACCACAGGATTTTACTGATCATGGGTTACGCTCTCATACAAAGACTAATTTTTGAACATTTTGCACCATGTAAATGATCTACTCATAAGTAGCAAAGTATCTGTTCACATGTTAGGAGAAGAATTATGTTAGAAGGTGGATTACTTTTGCAATACAAACTTGTAATTTAAGCAGCATCCATGATAAGTCGTGGTCAGTCTACAACAACTATACTTTGTGATCATGCTAGTGCCTAGTCCGTGTAACTGTAAACTGTCTCTCACGAGCCTGGTATCTGCCATTACTAAATTTTCATACATAGAAGATCTACTAACACTGGTATATATCATTGCTGCCTTATGGTTGGGCTATTGTAATGTCCTATATGTTGGCCTCCGAGGAAAAGTAACATACTGCCTCCAGTTCAAAATACTGCAGCTAGATTGATAACCAAACTACATTGATGTTAGATCCACTGTTCAGACTAACTTCCCTTTCCCTGGTTCTGGTAGACACGGATGTTGTATTGCTCTCCTTGTAACCTGAGCTTATACTTACCTTCTTCCTGCACTTCTATAGTTAATTGCTCCAGGACTTCCCAGCTCAGCTGTAGGACCTTGCCAATTACCACCCTATATAGCTGAGCTGGGACTTCCTTTCAGTGCTTCAGTGTTGTTGTGAGTTCTGCTCTCTGACTTCTTGCTTAGCCCCTGTTTCTGCAGTTATTCTGTTAGCATCCAGTGTCCTGCACTTTGTTGTTCCTCCGTTCTTGTATCCTTCCATCTGTAGTCTTCACCTGTTCCTCTGTGTTATCCTTGTAAGCCTGTTTCTTCCTCTGTTTCTTTACTTCTTCTAGTCCTGTTCTGTCTTTTGTTGTATAGGTGTGCTGTCCTATCAGCGCCTTGAGGAAGACCGTGGGGTCTGCTTATAGGCAGTGTCTTCCTTCTCCTTCATACTAGCTCAGGGCAAGGTACATTCCCAAGTTCTCATCCCCGGACTGGGTTTTAGCCATCTGGTATTTTACGTCTGTATGTCAGAGGGTCAACAGTCAGCATTGCTGGACTGGGCCATCGCCTACCCAGTAAGTTGACACAGTGGATCAACGTCCACAGTCCTTACAATTGACAAATTTCTGTAACACTAATCCTTTGCTCACTGCATTGGCTGCCCATAAAATGAAGAATACATTTTTTGACGACTTTTAAAGCCATAAACAAGCCCCAACTACTTGAAATAACTACTGAACCCCACTACTTGCCATCCTCTCAGATCAACAGGAGTGAACAAACTGTAAATTATGAGGATACACCATAACACATTTAGAGTCATAGCTTTCAGTCGTGCAGCCCACACTTTCTGTGACCCCCACTCTGTGTAACTGACTACCTTGATCACTCAGACTTATCATCCATGAACACATTTGAAATGAGACTTAAAATGAACTCCCAGTCTGGCATTTGAGGACACACAGAAAATGATTAAAAAGTTGACTGAGTGCTTGCCCTGATAAAGGTAACCCCATGCCAGAAACATGGGGTGACTCTGACTTTCCCTAGATGCTGACAGGTAATAGTGGCAAAATTAGATGATACTTAAAATATACATATATAAAGCACTAAAATAAAGTTAAGGGTCTCAGAATGTGGCAACGGAAAGCCATTTATATTTAAGAAAAAATGTATGTACTTTTAAAAAATATAAAACCATTTAAAAACAATATAAATTTGCTATCACCATAATCATACTGACCCCTAGAACAAAGTCCATGTTATTGTACTGCATTGTAAACATTGTAAAGACTAAATGCACCAAAAATGGCGCAATTGCATTTTTTTCTTTTCCCCCCACTTAAAAAATGTTAAGGTTACTCTGTACATTATATGGTGCATTAAATGGTACCATTAAAAAATACAACTCACCCTGCAAAAAACAAGCCCTCATTTACCTATGTCAGTGGAAAACGTCATAGCTCTTGGAAGGCGGGGACAAAAAAAAATTAAAATAAGGGCGCTCCTTCACACGGGCATATGCATTTTTACATAAGCCTCAGCACTGTATTTTTGCAAAATGAACAATTTTTTTTTAGCAAACATCAGCATATTTTACTGTACTTTTTCTGCCCACAGGGCATGTTGGTTTACACACAGCAAATAAGCCGCACTGCTTAGAATGGCTAATTAGTTCCAGATATATTCTTTCTCCAGAGGAACTACTCAGCGTTTTACGCATCTGCTTGCACATTGGCTTGACTTCTATGGGGAGCTTTGGTATGCAAATGCACAGAAAAGTAGAGCATGGTGCGTTTTTTTTGCATGACTAAAATGCGAAACTGTAAACAAAATCATTGAAATCAATGGGTCCCATGCTCTGCATATAGCGCACATAAAGACGCACATGTGAAGGAGCCCTAAAAAAGTAATAACTCTCTGGTCCTAAAGTGGTTTACTGAGATACAAGTCAAACCCAGGATCTGCCAGAACCACCTCCTGACAGAAAGTATAACCAGCACCTTTTGCTCAGAAGACCTGGTTTAAATAACTAAACAATTGCTGACTGATTGGCTGAGCAGCCAACTACTTGAGCCAGTCAATTAACTACAAGGAGTAGTTCATTCTTTGACAGCCAGTGCTGACCAGTACTTGACAACTTCGTGCTGCAGGAAGCAGACAGCTCTATATGTTGCGCAGTCGCCCAGGCTGGTACTGCAGATTGAGCTCCATTCACTTTAATAGAATTTAGCTTGCAGTACGAACTCAAGCCACTGCTCAATGTATGGCGCTGTCTGCTTCCTGCAGCAAAACAGCTGGAAGTGGGATACATTTCTTAAGAATAGAAATAATATAGATTTCTTATGTTGTCCAACACCCTTTCACTATACACAGGTATACAAAAGCTGCTAATCTAGGACAGTATTAGGTGTTCCTGAATATATTGTACATAATTACCAGAAGATAAAGTAAATCAGTTTTTCATTTCTATTCCTGCCAAACAACCAACCTATGCCAGCCATTCCTACGGCGCTCAGAGTTCGGGTCAGGATACTTACGGCCATGCCGGTACACTTGTCCGTATTGCGGACGCATAAATACAGCCGGGATACGCTTATCTGTCACCAAGCATAATTAGACTGCATTTTTATCCAATCTACTTTCAAAGCTGCAAGCAAAGGTAACACAAGCAATTTTCTTAACTTGATTTATTGTGTGTAGCAGGCTACACTGAGAGATATTTCTGCTGTCAGTGTAATCCCAGGAATTATTATCTATAACTCTAGCAGTTTATTCAGAGATCCCAGTTTATTTTCTGAAGACGATGTAACTTTAGATTCTTATGAAGACATTGTAATTTCAAATGACCAAGTTGGTCTTTGATATATGTAGAATAAAGATGATAATTGTGTACTGTCCTGTATTTTGTACGATGGTAACCGTGTCCATTTGGTTTGTGCTTACCAGTTTTCTTGTTGTCAGTGGCACTTTGAACTAAGCCTTTAGATATCTATCATTGCTTTCATATACAAAAACAGCATATAAGAAACACTGTATTTAAAGTCTTTGTATTAATGATAATTTCAATATGTAGCCCATGAAAAGGACGTTACAGTTTTGGACAAACGGTGCTTGTTCTACTTTAACCATTTGCAATCCAATTTTGGATTCAGGGTTTCCTAGGGGGTTTTCTCTTTCAGCCATTATACAATGGTGCCATCTGCTGGCTAGAGCCGGTACTGCGGTATGGGACATGCTGGAGAGGCCCACAACAACAGAGCGGCCAGTAAAATACAGTAACAATACCCTGCCGGACGTCTTCTGACATCGAAGCTTTACAGCCTTCAATTAGAATGTCTTAAGATGTCAGAGAGTGGATTGGAAAGGGTTAAATGGTTGTAGATCCGTTTCGCTACCAACATGCTTTTGGTGTTGTTTTAAAGCTAATATTCTTGACTTAAAACACCAAGAGCATGTCAGTAGCTCTTGCAGAACAAGAGCTCCAACCATTTGAAGTGGGGTAAGGAATACTGAATATACAGCTGTCATTTTTCAGTCAGTGGGTGCAAAGCCAAAAGGGAGGGGGAAGGGGATAAGCAGGCAACACAGAAGGTCTGTGACTCTCATGTATATCTCCCTATCCCAGGGGTGGAAGTGACATTAATTTTTGTTCATATTATCACTCCCCACCCCCCATCAATCAAAGACCATATTTGTTCTCTGATTATCACATATTAAAACCTACAAATTGTTCCACAAAAAAAGAAGCCCTTGTACAGCTGTGAACTGAAAATAAAAATGCTCTGATCCTGGAATGTGGTGCAACACAATTGTAAAAAAAATGTTTAGATTGTGCAAAAGTAGTAAAACAGAATAAAACATCCATAAATGTGCTGTTGTCTTAAGCATAATGGCCCACAGATAATCGTTAAGATAGTATTTACACCACATGGGGAACGCCATAAGAATAAATCCACAAAAACAATGAAATTGCTTTCTTTCAATTGGCCCTAGCATAAAAAGAAATACAATATATTATATTTACCTGAAGGTTTCATACAACTATATAGATGAAAAAATGTATGACCACTGGAACACAAAAGGGTAGATGATTTACTGCCTCTTAAGGTAAAAATTAGTGAGTTTTTCCATTTATTTGTGACTGTTAGAGGGTTAAGTCTTCTACAACACCTACACAAAAACCTTTGAGCTTTTAAAGGAATACTCCACAAGAACATTCATTTTCTATCCCCTACTAGCAGTTTACATACAGGAATCACACAAGAACCATGCTGACAGAACAGATAAGATACTAGCACTGAGATATATTGAACCATGCAATATGATTAAATAAATTAATCTGGTCAACTTCAAACTTTAGTTGCCACGTTCATCATCCACCCATTTTTACGTGCCACTATTAAAACCATCCATCCCAAGTTTAGAACCAGTGTTACGTTTGCTCTGAGTGTAAGATACACCACGTCCAGGGCAAAGCAAATAGAAGGCTGGTCATTATGTTATGTCCATGCAGGCCGTGGGAACAATGACCTACACGGACGCAACCCAAAGAAAGGCTGGAGAGAGGAAAGTGGAGTTTTAGGGACATGCATACATGCAGACACCAACAACAATATAAACTGAACATGCATGCAAACAACCAACAACAACAGAACAGTAATGCTAAGACAGATAAACGGACATGCGAGCAGACATCCAACAACAACTAACGAACACCAAAACACCTACCAAGAACACCAACACATGTTAGCAGATAGAATAACTAATAAATACAAGGTGGCCAAAGTACAGAAGCTCACAAGGCCTCGTCAAGGGTCCTTGTTGCCTTGTGAGTCCCTACTCTAACAAGACAACTAACCCAAAGGGAGTTCTACCTGCAAACGGGGTGATCGTCCCAATAGGGATGATCCCACACTGGAACCTAGGGGCCTGGGCTTCCCTAGATGGAAACTGGTAGAAACACAAAACAAGGGAATTACAACACACAACCTGAACAGGACAGTTCACACCTAAAGTTAGTCACTTACAGACACAGAACGCATTGCTGTTCACACCAACAAACAGACAAGGGAATTACAACATACCAAGTTAACATTTCGCTGTTCCCACCAACAGACAGACAAGGGAATCCCATCCAGAATCTCATGCATGCAAGCTAAACCAAAGCAAAACATGCAGGACTCCAAAAACCAGGGTTCAGAGAGGTAATAAGATAAATAGCCAGCACTTCCAGCAGGAGGGGCTGGCATTTATGTGCAGCAGACAGGTGGCGATTCGCTGGCTTGAGAACTCTACACCATCAGCCAGCTAAATCAACTACACCTTCTGCAGTGTGCTCCTGGAAACTCAGAGAACCACAGGTCCCAGGAGCACAATGTGACACCCAGACAGTGAACCACTCTTCCTTCCAAAGTTTTCACTCCAAGAGCAAATGTTATTGAAAATCTGAGGAAAGTGAGGTGAAAATTTTTGACTGCAGATGATATTTTAGCAGGCTTGCAATATCTAATTGCCTGAAGACATCTCCTCTTAACAATATGCAAGCTACAAGATTAATCTGAAAATAAAAGGTTTTCATCATAGTCCATCTAGAGGCTGCCTTAGAGCAGAGAGCAATGGTATCTGCAGGCCTAGACAAGTAGTAATAGCACTTCGTCTGTCCAGTGGCTGTTGTGTCACCCCATCCAAGTCATGGTGTCACTATGATGAGAGGACATCCTATGGAATCTACCAAACCCAAGTTTGTCCATCAGACAGCCAGACAGTGCAATATTATTCATCCCTAAACAGAGTCCAGGGACACAGTGCTTTACACTACTTTAGGTGATGCTTGGCATGGTTATTTGTGATCTTTGTACATAATGAGCTTTGTAGAGCTGCTTGATCATGAAAACCTCTTTCCTAAAGCTTCAGATACACAGTTCTTCTGCTGATGGTTCTTCCAGATGCATGAAATTCATAAAAACCATATAAATTAAACTAATTCCTTTATTATTACCAGGTGAATCTATGGGTGACCGACAGAAGCATCTATCCCATAAATTCACTAAAAAATGTATACATTAAACATATAGATTTTCTTCACACAGGATTCTGTGGTGATGGTTGGTTACTGGATTGTATCATTCAGACATAAACTGCTTTTTTAAATCTTTGTTTAAGATCTCATGGCATAGATTTCGGAAAATGTCTGGTTTACAGACAAGTTAAAGAGGACCTGTTTTCATGTCTGCAGGGCCAGCTGCATAGCTTTGCAGCCAACTCCAAGCTTTTACAGCTCTTATCTCCCTACTCACCTCCAGTACCCCCATATGAACTATCCTTGGCTTTGGATCATAGCACTTAGAATGTGTCAAGTGGGTGGTCCCCGCTGATCACTGTCAATCGATAATGTGAGATTTGATTGAATGTGTCAAGTAGGTTATTTTTACCCCTTACTTTCAAAGTACCAAGAGCCTAATAAATGGATAGCCCATGAAGGGAAACGGAGAAAAGAGAATAGTGTCATCATGGGCCACAGCTAACATGAAGACGTGCCAAATCCTCTTGCACTTAATTTTATGCAGTTGTTTGCAATTAGTGTGACTGAAACACTTGGACTCAATAATTAGGAGGTAACTTTTATTTCACAAACATAAAATAATGGGCTAATAATGCCAAGCCAAAAGCACTGAAAAAGCTGTTTAACAGCAAATAGCAGGTTGGCCCTGACCATGTATAGTTTGGTACCTTTAGGGCCACAGAACCAAAAATAAGACAACCCCAAAATAAATGTCCAAGACAGGACTGCGGAAATTATCATTAAAAAATTGTTTATTAAAAATTACTTATATAATCAAAACATTTAGAAAAGCAGAACATAAGGGAAATGCAGCATCAATACATAAGGAAATACCTCACCTCAGGTCACACATATAAGAAATACCTAAAGAAAATCATGCTCATATCAATCTAAGATAGGCACAATCAAGCTCAGAATCATACACATAATAAAGTGTTACCCCGTGACCGAGGGTTTGGAAATCCCTGCACCCCGACACATACATTTCGCCTTTAGCTTCGTCCAGAATAAAACAAAGGGCACATATCCCTGCTCAAACTATAAGAAATGTCCTTTTATACAAAAGCAGAATTTCTTTGTGAGTGCAACCACAAAAGAAGTAATTTGAAAACAGAGAATTTGTACATTATAGAACGCATAATCTGGGTTACTTGGTCACCTGCCCCTGCCCATGTAACTACGTGGGCAAGACGGCACAAGAATCCAGGGAAGAGCCAACTTCACTTGGCACGTATATCAAAACCCATCATAACAGTGATGTGGGTGTCCTGAAATTCCAATGAATAGAGGTGCTCAGCCCTAATGGTAGGAGAGGTGACCTAGATAAACAATAACTACAAAAGGAAGCATCTTGGATATTTAGACTAGACAGTTGCCGTCCACAAGTTCTGAATGAGGTTCTGTCCTTCACTTCTTTTCTCAGAAAATTATTGGACATTGCTATATGAAGATAGAGACTGGATATCAAATATGGACCCTCCTGTTGAGGAGTAACGCCGAATGTGGGATATATATGTCTGAATGTGCATGTTATTAAAATAGGTGAATTATCTGCCTATACCCAGAGTGATTTACATATTTGATCTACTGTCAACAACTATACTCTATAATGATATCAATCTCTGAGTGTCTGGTGTGAGAATAAATGATTACAAGTTGTTCTCTTCGAAATCTTTAGCATCATAGTTTATCAGATTCTGGATGTGCACATGAATCACTAATTCTATTTGTCTGCACTAGCCATGGCTAATGTCTCTGCTATTCTGTCGACCGTAAAACAAAAGTACAAAGTTTTCTCTCTGCTTTGTTAGTGGGATTGCTCCCCACCCCTCCACTCTTTCCCAGCAAATGTAATGTAATTATTGAAGGAATTAGCCACCATTTCTGTCTATCACTCTCTGTATATAGGGGAGGAGAAGAAACAAATACCTAATCTCAGTTTGGAAAAAGTCAACTACTATATCTACTAGGTCAAAAAATGTACTGACCATTTTGTCATCTTGATCTTCTATTACAATTCTCCTGCTGAGGTAGTTGTGCTATTTTTGGGTCTGCGGCCCTAAAGATACCAAACTATACATGGTCAGGCTGACCTGCTATTTCCTAATTAAAAGCTTTTTCAGTGCTTTTAACTTGCCATTATTATGTTATGTGTTTGTGAAGTAAAAGTTATGTTTTAAGAGAACTTCTCAGTAAAAAAAAGGTTTTCCAGAATAAATGGTTCTCTCTGCCACTGTGCGATAAAATAATTAGGAGGGGTGCAAATATTCTTTTGGCCATATAATGGATAGCAAACAATGGTGTACAATGCTCATTAAAAGGCTATTAAAATGATGAAATGTAAAGGAATTTATATTTACAGGGTTAAAAGGAAAGGGGGGGTTATAAATCCGGACAAGTCATTTTGAAACACTTTGATATAATTCATGGTCAGTGAGTCTATTTGACTTATTACAGTATGACACTTGTGTCTTCTATGTTCACTTGTAGCAGATTGGTTGCAAAAATGTTAGCAATTGCAATTCTGTTACATAAACACCTGAATGGGGTTGTTTTTGCAACAAGTGCATGACTTTTTTTTTTGCAAATTCTATTCGGTCACAGAAATCTCTGCAATAAATCAGCAGTGTGTGAATCTTTTTGGGCTTAGCATCAACCAGTAGACAACTGTGACACATGATAGTCATGGTAGACCTAAGCTTTACATTTCACTGATTTTGAGCATAACCAAGCAGTATTCGAAATATCGTGTTTCATAATGCAGATACAAAACATAATCAGGGGAAATATTCTGTAGGTTAGACACAGAAGCAGAACTTTCATATGCACATAATAAGTGGAGCATCGCCCTGTGAGCTTGTCTGCTGGATTTTAATGCATACACTGTGATATTGCAGACAGGGAAACAATATTTTGCTTTTATCACTTGAAGATAAGAACAACATAAGGAGACAGTGCTTTTTCTTTTGTCCGAATCCCATATATTGGGAACACTGCTCAGATTATTTTCATATTTATATGTTTTGGCTCCCCAATGCACTTTAAAAGTTGATTATTCTTTTTTATAATACACAAGGTACATATTTTATTGAAATGTTTTGCTCTTTGGGAAGATTGCTCTAGTAACAACAGTATATTAAATTTAACATCTTGTGCTTGTCCTAGACAGCATAATACTGCATATGCAAAAAGGGAGATCTTAAAGATTACCTCCAGTTTATAGGTATATGAGTGTATGTACTTGCAAAATGAGGGCAAAAGCACAGGAGCGTATTTTTCTACCCTTAGGGCGCCTACCCACTGGCGATTTTTTTTCCTTTGCGTTTTTTCTGAAGAGCAATTAGTATAGAATGTGTTCTTGTCCATTTGCGTTTTTTTTTTCGGTCCGTTGCAATTTTTCACATAGGAACTGTCAGTTGCATATGTGTCCTTATTTTTCTCTTAATGCACCCATGAATGTCAATGGAAATGAACAGAAAACGCGCAAAAAAGCCGCAAAAAATGCAGCGGAAAACGCTGCGTTTTTCACACACGAAAATCGGCAACGCCAGTGGGTAGGCGCCCTTATACGGCCGTGTAACGGGACAAAACAAAACCACTCATTTCAATAGGAGTTCATTGGTTTCGTTTTTGCTATCAGGATTTCTCAGCCAAGAAAAGATAGGACATGCCCTATCTTTCCCGCATGTAGTGAATACATGGTGTGGGGGAGATTGGGCAGCATCTATTCTCGCGGTTGCTTTCAAACTCCTGCACTCTGGTGCGGAGTTTGAAAAGCCAGCGAAGGGGAAGAAATTCCCCTTTTTCAGGTGCAACTATGCTCTTTGCGTGAAGCATATTTTACTGTATTTTTGTACACGCATGTTGTGCATTTTTGTGCGTGCAAAAAGTCATGCAAGCATGCTCCCATTGATTTCCATGGCCAACTGAGTTATATTAGTTTAATATATGTTATGTTTGTACACATGAAAATAGAACATGCTGCATTTTTTTTGCCCAAATGAATTCGCATACAAAATATGTTCATGTGAGTGAACCCATTGAAATCAATAGGTTTCTATTCACTGCGTATGGCGCATACATATTTTGCTGCGTAAATGCATTTGTAAATAAGCCCTTAGAGACAAGTTTACTTGATCTCTGATGACCAAACATTCCAGAAACACTAATATTGTTTTCTGGGCTTTGTTTTTTTACAATATTCCCCATGTGAACAACTGTGCTGGCCACTCCTACTGCTCAATACAATAAATAATGGACATAAATTCATTCTAAATAAAAAAAGAAAGAAAAAATAAATAAATATATATATATATATATATATATATATATATATATATATATATATATATATATATATATATATATATATATATATATTAATTTAGTAATGCTGGGAGTTTAAAGTGGTATAAAATTAATCCCACTTTAAAAAATTCCATGTTTCCATACAACACTTTCACTGACCTGACTCCTTAAAACATAGCTTTTAAAAATTATTTAGAAAAATGAAGAAGGCCTTATGAAAAGACATTTTTTTATGCTAAAATATTGCGATAGGCACCATAATCAGCCAATTATGTGGCCAATGAGCAATCCTACGTAGAAAGAGTAGGAGCAAAGTGTCAAACAGTCTCAATAGTCTATGATCTTTCTTTGCTCACTAACTGACGTAGGGGCCAACAGTGGCTATTCCATTCGTGGGAGGTTATCCGCCAGGAGGGTAAATTCCGGTGCGTTCAATCCTACTGTGGACTAAATGAAAAAGTGCGTATCTATATCCAAACTAACTAGGCTTGTCCACTAGCCAAACGGTGCAGACTAAGTCTTAATACACATTCGTTTTATAAATATTTCCCAAAAAAGCCAAAATAGAACAAAAGAGTAGTCCTTAGTACTAATAAGATCCAGTTATAAGCATGGACATACGCAGGGTTAGATCTATAGTGGGTTTCAGATTGAAAAACACCAAAGTGGTTCACTCAATAAATCTAGATGTTAGTTGGTTCAAATGGTTCACTCAGTAGATTTTAATTGACTCAACGCGTTTCTGTCGCAAAAACGACTCATCAGGAGCCTTATTGGTAGAGAACAGAGAACCAAAAAATGGTCCAAAAAATCTTAGAATAATAAGAAAAATGCTTCGGATAATATGGACAATGCCTATAAGTGCTAGCATACAGGTTCAACTATAGTGCATGGATAAATGTCCCTGGTTTTAACACCTAGACTGGCACATATACAATAATGTCACCTAGCCTCAGAGTAACCAGATATTCCTGAGCTCCCTAGGGCTAGGAACAAACCACGTCTAGATAAACAGAAACTGCCCATAGTCACTATGCGCTCTGGATCTAATGCTACCCACAATCAGTGCCCAAAAAGACGTTTGTTGGTAAGAGAACCAAAAAAAAAATAAAATGGAACCCTAGCAGAGTCTCTAGCCTTCCTTCAAGACCACTCCAATCAATATGATTCCAAAAGCTCAAACACAGTAGCACATCAACATTTCTATATAGCAGTGCTGGACGATAAAAATACTCAATGCAATAAACAATGGGCATAAAAATAGATGTGCTTATGAATAAATATATAAATAGATAAAATCAGGAAACTAATATCTTAGTAATATTGAGAGGTTTGGGGAGTCACCCATTCATGTGATATTTTTATTGTTTGCTTCTCATGTGTATATACTGATTCCTGATTTTATATTATATATATATATATATATATATATATATATATATATATATATATATATATATATATATATGTAAATCATAATATGCATATGCATTTTGCTAGTTTGTAGACATTTTATGATTGTTCTCTAACATGTGTTAATCCCAATAGTCCAAGCTATGAGATGGCATCCAGCTCAATTGGGAGGCAGTGTTTGGTAGCCATGTTTGATGCACTTGGGGAAAAGTTAATATATATCTATGTATATATGTGGGATTTTAACTAAGTGTGTTTTCAATATTTATGCTAGGACTGTTGTATTTATTGATGGTAATTCGGTATGGTGACAGCTATGACTAAGGACTGTGGTTCGAAACAAGTCAGCTGTCACATAATATATTTGCAATCTGCTTTTTAAATGGATTCATTAAAGGTCACATTTTTTATTCCTACCATCCTATCCACTGGACTTTCATATATACGAGCGCTGTTGTCTGCTGTAGTTGGAACAGTTTCCATGTGCGGGTCTGGTGGATGTGATTTCCTACGTTAGCTGGCTTCTACATGATTGGGTCTACTTTCAGATCACAGCAGACTGAGTTTTTGAATTGCCATCCATTGCACACATGATTGTGTGTATTAGGAAACCTGTATCAATCTCCCCATATAGGATGCACAGTATTGTATTGGCCTCATAATTGCACAATTATCTTTTATACGATTGCCCCATAAATGAGATGATTTAAGGCCCATTTAGACTTAACGATTATCGCTCAAAATTCGCTCTAAAGCCATCTTTTGAGAGATAAACGTTGCATGCAAATGTGTCTATCTTTCACTTTTCTGCCAAACGATAGATTTCAGTTCTGCATGAAATCCATCATTCGGCAGAAGAGCTTATAAGACGGACCACACGCTGTGTTCTGCCCGGGAAGCGCTGATTACATTATCTCAGCTGTCAGCCCCACAGCAGAACAAAGGGAATTTATTCAGAGAACAGCGTGGGGTCTGTTCTCTGAATACAGCTTCCGACAACTCACATGCTACTAATTGGTACTAATAGGCATTAGTACCAAGTAGTAGTTTATGCAAAATAATCACTCAAAAGCCATCTTTTGAGCGATCATCTTTGTGTCTAAATGCACCCTTAGTCAAATTTATATAAAAGAGGAGCTCATTGCAATTTGGAGGTGTTCCTGGATGAAATCGGGGTGGGAGTTAAAAATGTCCTGCAATTCCAGTTCAGCTGTTGGGAGATATGTTATTTCCGATGAACATAAAAGCTTTCAGATATATTCTTTGTAGATATAGCTATGAGAAAAAGGTTGTATTCACAACACTGGCACAGTAGGTGTCTAGGAACCAGGGGATCTTCATCAATCATACATGTCATTGAGACATCCCACTGTGTATGGCTAGGATGTTCAAGATTTCAGCTCTATTTTCTTGTGTCTAAACTGCTCAAATATATAAAATAAATCCCATTAGGATTGTGGAAAATAATAGTTTTCCAGAACCCATAATAATTGATGTAAAATCAATTCTATTATGGGTCCGTGTACAAATGACAAAGTGCATCCTGTTAACATGTATATTAAAGCTAAACAAAACCAAGCATTTCTTAAACAGAATTTGCACATTAGGATGTCACCCCAGTTGCCCCCAATCATTAATTCATTTATCTTTCCCTTAATTGCAGTGCATTGTATACAGGGAGTAATAACAGGACTAGTCTATTCATCACCTGGAAATCACATTGAACCCTTGGATGATTCTTTTAGTGCCCCTGTCAAATACAGTGTGTCTATTTTGTCACATTTTGGCATTTTCGAATGTAGGCAACATTCGAAATTCGCACGTTACAAAATACTGCATTCGAGAACAGGTCTGCGAGGCCCCATTTAAATTAATAGGATTGTGTACTGCAATTAGTGTGGCATTCAAAGCGCTGTGGTAATCACAAAAAAGTGCATGTGTGAGAGCGGCCTAAAGCTGGGAGTTTATCTAGCAGCAGTCAGATTTAACCAATTTTGTGGGATGAATAATGCTCCTCCATGCAGATCTCAGATTTTGCCTACTTGTTTATGTTCTTGCAAGAGAGCACCACTGGATTGTGGAATAAAAGTTTTTTTTTATTTTTAGGGGTGTCAAGTAAAGCTTTGGCTATCATTATATGGGGATCTGTGGTTGTCACTTATAACAGACAATGGTTGTTAGTTTTGGGTAGCTATAGCTTTCCCTGTTATATGCGGCTGTCAACAGGAAGATGGAACAATGCCTCTACAGCGCCACCTTTTTCAAAGCAACATTATCTGCAAGTCAATATCACACTTTTTAAGAAGCCTTGTGTAATGATTCAGTAAAGGTTTGGAGTATCTTGTTGTAACAGCTGCAGATTGGTAACAGCTGCAGATGGTCAGGGAAGACAGAGGTTGGTACACAGTAGGTATAGAGGAGTAGCAGGTGGAACAGCTTGACTACTGGCTGGGAGCGCAATAATCTTGCAAGGATGGGATGTGCTAGGCCAGATTTTATATGGCATAGCCAATCAAGGGACAGGGTGGGGCCAATCAGAGAACCAGGATCAGGTCATGCAGGGGAGCTATCCAAAGGGCTGGATAGCTCAGCTGGTAGAGCAGCTGCCAGGAGTACAAGAGTTCCTGGGTTCGAACCTCAACAGATTGTAACAATGACTGGGAATTGTGATCCAAAGTCAGGTAATTATCGACAGAGAGCTGTTTCCTGGCTTTGGCTCACAATTCCCACTGGTTGTTACAAGGCTTGTTAAAAAGTCAGGAATGCTACCCTCCAAGAGGTGGTGCTGTAGATGTATTGTTCCATCATCCATTTGTGTTCTATCACACATTCTTCCTAGAGAGAACAATATCCTTTCTGATTCGGGAGACTGTAACTGACACTGCATTGTAGGGCTGTTAATGACACTTTTATGGGATCATGTGGCTGAACTGCTTTATGAAGAACTGTGCTGACACTGTATTGGAGATTTGTGGTTGCTATGGGGCATTGTAACTATCCCCAGAACAGCTGGTGATGATACATTAGCTCTTTCAAACTGGCAAATCAATTATTAACCTAAGTTTATAGTGGCAATAATTTTCATTATGCCTAAAAATTTGCACAGCGGTGGGTACAAATTAAATTCAGGTAATAGACCTTAAAAAATTTCCAAGTGTATCTTGATTGATTATGTATACATTTGTTCAACTTATTGCCTCGCAACTAATGGTGCAGCCAAACGTTGACTACAATCGATCTCCAAGCTTCTGTGGAAATCAACAGAGCCATCAACTTTTTGACAAAGCACTGCTATCATTGCATTGGGGATGCACCTCCGGTACTTCCATCCCTGGATTACTCCTGCGCTGGATAGGATAATAGCTGGAAAGTACTCTTTCATACAAATAGATCTGTTCACCTGTTTTCTTTAGATTCTTTATTCCTTGAGAAATAAAAAGCTGAGGGCTCCTTCACCTGGGCGTATTTGTGCACGCATTTGCATGTGCAATATGCAGAGCATAGAACTCATTGATTTAAATGGATACATACGTTCATTTTACCATATTTTGCATGTGCATTTCGGTCACACAGAAAATAATGCAGTATGCTCTAATTTTCTGAATATTTTCGCACCAAAGATCCCCATAGATGTCAATAGGTGGGTGCGCAAATGCTCTTCCACTCACACATTTTGAACAGAGAAATGAAATTAAAACGCAAATAAATGTTTCAGATTTTTTTTCCATATTGATTTCAATGGGTTTTTTAAAAAAAGGAAAGTAAACAGAAAACTTTCAATTTGCTTTAATTCCATTAAGTTTCCATTTTTTATTGGAACAAATAGTGCAATCTGCAATGCTATTCATTCAGAACTGAAACAAACTGAAAGCTTTCCATTTTTTAATAAAACCCATTGAAATCAATGGGGAAACGATTATTTCTACTTAAATTCGATTTCTCTGCTGCAAAACGGACAAAGAGACGGAATTATAACTGACAGCCCTAATGGAAGTGTGAATGCACCCTTAGCATATTTTTCGTCCTATATACCAGTTGTATTCCACAAACTGCTTTTCAGCTACTTTCTGATAGATGTAGTGTACATATATGCTGGTCTACAGAAGGTCACAAAGGAGCTGTAAATCCAGGGATTGTAAGCATTCCTGCTATAAGATAGTAGCAATAATATGCCACTCTCTAATGATCTTCTGAATGCCGGGAGAAAATTGAAAAAGGGATGCAGTACGCGGCATTTAAAATGAGAGGTTGTTTGTCAGGTACAAGTTATGAGAAGAGATAATCGCCCTGGACATGTTTTGCCAAAAGCAAAGAAGATTAAGAGAGATAGGATACAGTGTTTAGGTTTTTAAAGAGATAGAAATCAGATTTCATTGACTTAGCAATGTCAAGTACATCCATGGATTTCACCTAAAATGGAGAGAGAGCATATAAAGCTAAAAGGAAGAAATATATATATCTCATGCAGTGACTGTAAGGTCAGCTATCACTGCTATAGCTTATTGCTGTGGTTGTTGGCACTAATGCAATCTATTTCATATATACTGTATCTCTAAAAAGTCATAGAAAAAGGGAACATTTAGCAAAATCACTGAAAAATGGCCATGTTACTTACCAAAGTACTGATAGGACAAGAATGGGAAGGCCAAAAACTCCACCTCACAGGTGCACATCATAGGTGCACAGTACTGATGAACTACTGCTCACATGACCCCCCCTATAATGCGGGGAATGACTGCTTAGTACTACACATAAGCATAGCATATGAAGGTGCCTGGCCGGTTGACAGGTGCAGTGTATTGTGCAGACCTACAGCCCATAAATAATACCAAATTACAATTCAGCAGGTTGCCCTGCACCCCAGAAGTAAACCACACTGGCACTGACACCCTGGGCCCCCCAGCACTTGAAACCATACTGCCAATGATGAATAAAAGCTGGGAATTGTTAGCTCCTTAGCTCACAAGCAGAGTGTTACCATACATCACCGGTCAGCAGACCATAAAGGTATAAAGGAAATATGCTCACGAGTAGCACACAATTTCTGCAGACCATAGTGACTACAATACTGATCAAAGTAGGTCAGAGGCAGAATAAACAATGGCATTTAGTGACTCTCAAGTGACCCAATGTCCAATTTCCTTTTTTTTGTTCATTCAGCCTAGTTGTTCATTTGTTCATATCCTTAATGCCAATATTAAGACAAAGTCTTATTAGTGCCAGACATAGTGCCCCTAAAAATGAAATTACCTATATTCTGTTTCCACTCAAAAAATTTGTTGGCACACTGTGTCCCTTCAATGGAAAATAATGCCACCATGCTTGCTCAATAAATAAATGGCACCACTATGCCACTCAATAATTAAATAACACCGTCATGCCACTCAACAAATAGTACCACTGTGCCCCCTCAATAAAAAGTGTCACCGTACCCTCTCAATAAAATAATTATACTACTGTCCTGTCGATTTAAAAAAACATTAAACCCACTCACCTCTATATGTTTTCCCATGGCAGCACCATCTTCCACCTGCAGCCTTGGGCTGTCCTGGCATGCATCCTGCAGAATGACATCATTGCACATTGCACAGCCTGCATCACTAGGAAGTTGTCGAGCAGTGTGGCAGTCAGCTGAATCACATTTGATGTATTAAATTGTATCTGCGTCTCAAAGACATGGATGAAATTGATATTGGGGACATGGAGAGGGGTGTGCTGAGCATCCAGAACACCCCATGGTGTCCCCGCTTTACAGAACAATGATAAGAAAAGATTGCTTTGAAATTTAATTTAGAAAATGCAGCTGCCATAGATCAGGGTTTCCCCAACTCCAGTCCTCAGAGACCCCCAACAGGTCATGTTTTCTGGATTTCCTTAGTATTGCACATGTGATGTAATTATTGTTGGTGCCTCAGACATTGCCACAGGTGTTCTTACTATAGAAGATCCTGAAAATATGACCTGTTGGTGGTCTCTAAGGACCGGAGTTGGGGAACACTGGCCTAGAGACTCGGAAGGACAGGTTATGTAAAACAGATATTACTTGGTGCTGTATAGAGATGAGCGAGCATACTCGATAAGGCAAACTACTCGAGCGAGTAGTGCCTTATTCGAGTACCTGCCCGCTCGTCTTTAAAGATTCGGGTGCTGGCAGGGGGCAGGGTGCGGCCGGGGAGAGGGGGAGGAACGGAGGGGAGATCTCTCTCTCCGTCTCTCTCCCCCCCTGCTCACCGCCGCAACTCACCTGTCACCCGCACCGGCACCCGAATCTTTAGAGACGAGCGGGCAGGTACTCGAATAAGGCACTACTCGCTCGAGTAGTTTGCCTTATCTAGTATGCTCGCTCATCTCTAGTGCTGTAGCCCTGGTAGACATCAATCCTCTTGTTAATTCCAAGGAAGTGAGTTTAAAATACATATTCTAATAAATATATCTACAATGGATAAGATTGAACAGTACGATAAGGCTTGACCGAACAAAGCACGCAGGGCTGATTACTCAATATGCGCTTTTTTCTTACAAAAAATATTCAGTTTGTAGCTTGTTCTGATAGATGTAATCAGTTAATAGAAGTCGTGCAGATCTGGTGTTTCATTCTCCTCGACATTACTAAAATGCATGATTATCTCAGTGGACACCACTTGTTTCCCCCACCAGTGAATCATTTGATTGACTGAAGAAATCATTAATGGATTAGAAATACAGACTTAAAAATAGACTTGTTGCCTATATTTTATCCTGTGTTCTAAAAGAAAAAGAACCCATATTAAAAAGGACAGCTACATCTGTAAGCTCTAGCTGGACTCATATTTTCAAGATTTAGCATGTACATTTAATTTTGGAAGTAAATGAGCTGAGCCCATAAATTGTACATGAGCCATCCTGAAAGTATTGGCATATAAATGTAGAGTTTACCCGCTGGCTACTAAATATTTGCCTGACAAAAGGGAAGAATTCTTACAAAGTGTCTTCTCTACGTGTGAAAAAATGCTTTATTCTTTAAAGCAGCAGGCATCAGGCTTTACAGATGACGCCTTTCCATCGACATGCCAATCTGGATCCCATCTAACAAATCATTGCCTGAACTGACATTTAAAAGTTCTACTAAAACCAGCTGATAGCCTTCATTACACTCGCTAGCGAGCCTCCCTTTTACTAACAGACTCCAGAAGTGCTGGAGAAAATCTACAGCTCCTACACAATTCAAACATAAATCCGTCTTCTCCAATTGTTCACTTAGCCATAAATGACTTTTTTTCCCTCTTATATAAATTGTGGCTTACAAAATAATGTGGAACAAAGTGCGAAGCCGACTAATATAGATCTAAAACAAATGCTGCAGATCATAATTGAATTGCAGTTAGACGTTGGCTCTTTGTGTAGTTGGTATACTATTCTTTCATGCTATATATTTCTACTTGAACCATTTTGTCTGGCAAAAAATCTTAAACAGAAAAATTAACCCCCCCCCCCCCCTATTTCACACGGCCGTAGGCGTTGTTATGTGTGACCGCCAGCGCCATAAAAGCGAGTGAACGGGCGCACAAATCTAACCTTTGTGTGCCCATTCAGACAGCTCAAGCCCGGCGCATATACGCCGAGGCCGCAATGCCGTTGGGAGGGGAAAGACAGCTTAACTCTGCTAAGCTGTCTCCATCTTCCCTCCCCCTCGCCCGCTCACGTCCTCTATCCTCTCCTTTGGCTGTTTGCAATGGGAGGGGGTGTTGTGTGGGCGCAGCTAAGCTCTCACCCCCTCTCTGCCCCTTGTCCGCAACCAGCAATGGGAGGGGACGGATCTTAGGTCCGCCTCTATCCCGCTCCCTCCCATTGCAAACAGTCGGAGGGGAGGAGAGGGGAGGAGAGAAGAGGGAGGGAGTTTAGCAGTCACGCTGCTAAACTCCCTCCCACCTCCCTTCTCCAGCCGCGGTCATTGGCTCCCATAGGACTCTATGCAGTGGCCGACGTATTCCAGGCAGAAAGATATCTTCCAGCACTATCTTTGCTGCCTGACGTAAAAGCGCCTGGTGCTATATTGGCCGGCCGGGCGCTTTTACACCATGGCAATACGCCCATGTGATCTGAAGCATTGGAATCCAATGCATCAGATGGTAGCGTATATCGGCCAACCGTGAAAATGGCGGCCAATATACACTCCTGTGAATAAGCCCTAAACCAGTTTGTGTGTATGACAAATGTCAGAATTACTGATGCTCTCTAGCATCATTTATACAATGGAGGTGGCAGAGTTTGGCTTATCCGCAAAACTACATTCAAACCACATCTGTGATCTGAATATATTTTTTCTTTTCGGTGACCTGCCATATATATCAATATTAGAAATAATCCCCACACTATACCGCTCCAACTCACTGAAACAGTAAAGTATGGGATTCTTTAGTATGTGAGCATTAGATCTCTTTTTAACTCTTTCGGGATTCTGATATCCAGTTTTAAAGTCCATAAAGCTTCTCTTTTAAGTACCATTTTTCTGTTTACAACCTTTATTACCTCTAATTTGTTCAAAGCCAAAAAATGAAAACTATGAAAGATTCCCATTATGTTCGTCTAGAAAATGTTTCACCGCTCCTGAGCTGATTGCATTGCCATTATTTATGTTCCTGACATGTTCCATGATGCGAACCTTTAGTTTTCTGGTTGTACAACCAACATACATTAAATTACATTCTGTGCATAATATGATGTGAATGAAGTTCTTAGTATTGCAATTAATGAATGTATTTATGTTAAATCTGAGTTTTTTTGTCACTACTCTCAAAATAGTTCCTTTTTGAAGCATATTTACACGCTCATTTATTGCCACTACATTTGTAAAACCCTTTTTGGGATAACCAGTTTTGCTGATCTCTATGGGTAGAGAAGTAACTTGGGGACAATCTATTCCCCAAATTCCTGTTCTTTTTCGGGACGCATTGTACTCCATTGTCCAAAATTCTATTTAAGGCCTTAGTCACACGGGCGTTTTTTGCCGCGATTTGCGAATCGCATGACGGATGCGCATTCGCAAATCGCGTGACCGGGGCCGAAAAATCGCCTGAAAATACTGCTCCTAGCCGGGTTTCAATAGAAACGGGCCGGAGCTGTCCAGCGCATTGAATTGAAGGGAGTCGGCAATTCATGAATGGGTGTGAGTGAGAGCTGCCTCTGATTGGCTCAGCGCAGGGACTAATCAGGGGCAGCTCTCACTCACACCCGCTCACACCCACTGCCGGCCGGCCGCGCTGAACTCCGTCTGCCGGGACAAGGTGAGTATATATATTTTTTTTATTTTTACACATTTCTGGATGAATTGCAGGGAAGGGCTTATATATTTAAGCCCTTCGCGACAATTCATCCCGCGATCGCCGGCAGCCCATTGCTTTCAATGGAGCCAGCTGTATTGCTGGCTCCATTGAATTCAATGGGTAAACATCGTTCTTCTCTGTCACAGCTGTTACAGCTGTGGCAGAGAAGAATGATTTGTCTTCTATATGTTCTCAATGGGGTCTATGCTGCTGCCGCCGGCCCCATTGAGCGCATATAGAGAAGAGAACAGGAATCGCAGATCGCAGATAGGTGCGATCTGCGATTTCTGTTCTATAATTTATCGGACGAGCGCATAAAAAGCGCTCATGTGTCCGATACCATTGCAAAGCAATGGTTTTATAAAATCGCCGGACGCATGCGCATGCGCAAATCTCGCGAGAAAACGCCCGTCTGACTAAGGCCTCAGGTTCGATCCTGTCTCGATATGGGTAAATGTTTGGGAAATAAATCTTTAATCACATAATAGTCCCTGCTGAATTCTGTAGAGCACACCAATTTGTTTAATTCTGTTTTGTATATTGTTGTGGTTGGTTCTCAATGTCCAAACTATTCACTTTATTTTTAGCCCTGTTCAGAACAGATCTACTGTAGCCTCTTGCACTAAGTCTGTCACATATGTCTTTCTCCAGCTTTTCATAATCTTGTATGTCTGAGCATGCTCTTTTTGCTCTAATGAGTTCTTCCATAGGGATGGATCATATAAGCAGAATAAAAACTACCTGCCTGCAATATAGTGTTTCCCAGACTTGGTTTTCTGTACAGGGATGTATTGATCTGTAGTAAAATTACCTTTCAATTTTATGTCCAAAAATGGGATTTCGGATTTGTGTCGTGTATTCATAAATTTAAAACCCATATCATTATCATTAATGTAGTTAATGAAGTCCTCAACATGGTCCGAAAGGGTTTCTTCTTTCCAGATGATTATAATATCATCTATAAATCTTGCATACCATGGTGGAAACGCGTCATCTATAAAGCCTTTGGCCTGCTGTTTTGAAGAATAAAACATTTTTTCACATGTAGAGCTGATACTTTTGTAAGAATTTATGCCTACTAGTGCCATTTGGACTGTCGGTGTGCATTGACTTATGCAATTGTGAATCTGGTTTCCTGTTGAAGAGGAGGTGAGTGTCTATTCTTAAGACTGGCAAGAGCTGTTACTGGACTGGTATGCCTATTCTGGGATGTGGAGTCTATTGGAAACTTTAATGAGTGTTTCCCAACCTTTCTAGCCTTTGGCACACCTGGGGAAAAAATTTTACCCCTACCAAAATGGTGTGTGTCATGGGGCATGGCTAGGTGTGTAGCTTAACAAGATGTATGATTTTACCTCCGTTATTCCAGTGGCCCGTATAGTAAAAGTTCCCTATTTCAGTGGCTCCAGTATTAAATAGTGCCCATCTCAGTGGCCCCAGCAGTAAGAATACTCCCCTTTATTACCCAATCATTAAAAATGCTCTATCATATTGTCCCCGTCATTAAAAATGTTCCTTTGTTGCCTTGTCACTAATAATGCTGCCTTTTGTTCCTCATGCAAGTAATATGCCCAGAGACTTGTGTGACACAGAGCGTTAAGGCAGCAGAAATACAGTCCTAAGCTCTCCTCATGACCTGAAGGTTGCAGATTCAATCCCCGCTTGGTTCAGGTAGCCGGCTCAAGGTTGACATCTTTCTGAGGTTGGGAAAATGAATACCTAGCTTGCTAGAGAGTAAAAGATGACTGGATAAGGCAATGGCAAACTACCCCACAAAAACAGTCTGCCAAGAAAATGGTGTAAGGCAAGGAGATTTTACCTTACCATATTGCCCCCATCAGTAATAATGCTGCCCATTGTAGCCCTACATCAGTAAAAACACTCCCACTCCCATATATTTATACTCACCTTTGCTGCCGAAGCTGTTCTGCCATGGCTGCCCTTCTGCTTCAGTCCTTCCTGACTTCCAGGTTACATGGTCAAACATGACCCCTGTGTCCAATCAGCCACATACCACATGACCGTATGGGATTCAGGCAGGACCAGTCTAGGGGAAAAGCAAATGCGAGTATACTGTCTTTTGTTCTGTTTTTTTTCTTTACTTTATTGCCTCAGCCAGCCACCTTGTAAACTGGAGGCTTAACCCCTTAGTGACGAAGTTTGTTTGTGCCTTAATGGCCAACTCATTTTTCAATTTTTTTCATCTTTGCATTCCGTGAGCCATAACTTTTTAATTTCCTCTCGACATATGTGGGCTTGTTTTTTGAAGGATAGGTTGTATTATTTATTGATATCATTTTGGTTTACATATGTATTGTATAACTTTTATTAGTTTTTGGGATTTCATTTTTTTTACATGTTTAGAGCGCAAAATAAATAATGTGTTAATATTATTTTCTGGGTCAGGATGATTCTGGCGATACTAAGTGTATATATTTTTTTTCTATGTTTTGTTATTTTTGTACACTAAAATGGCTAGAGCCATAGCATTTTTATTCTTTCATCAACGGAGCTCTATAAGAGCTTGTTTTTTGTGGAATCTGTGGAATGACATGGATACCACATGGCCTGGAAATTCTGGCATGTGCCACGAATGCAAATCGGTAATCAGAGATCTATGACATATGCCCTTCCTTTGCAATCCTTCTGTTATATAAACTTGCCTTTTAATGCTGAAATTAATTAATTCAAATAATGTTAGTCTTATTTGCTGAAGAATATGCAGTATTACACTTCTGTAATGAGAAATAACTTGGCAGCTAAGAGCTTGTGCTGCAGCTTAGTTTCCACTACTCTTCGGGACACTTCACAGAAGCTAAACAAATAAGGCAATTTCAGCCAAGCAACGTGTGACCACAAGCGTCTACAAGCGAGATCTAGTGTATGAGAATGGACTGGCAGTCATCCCAGAATGCAGTGCTGTACAGCACTTTTTTTAGCTATTATATGCCTGATTAATATGTTGTGCGAGTTCTGATGATATATTGTTTATGTTGTTGTTAAGCTATTTATGATTAAAAAAAAAGAAGGGAACTGTTCCCAGAAGATAGAATGTACATTAATTGAAAAAGATTTAGCTTAGCTGGCTAGGGTTTTATTGCCCTACTCACGGAGAGCGCCTACTATAAGGAAGATAAGTGTTTTGCTGAAGATTTTACATTTAGTATATGAGCATCATTATTTGTCTTTATTAAATGTTTTATTTATAATGTATATGAGTTACATTGTTTCTGCATTTCTAGTATCAGTAGGGTCTCGCAAGGTTAATGCGAGGACAAGAGCTTCTGAAGTAGTATGCACAGCTCAGTGCTCTACCATTTTATATGCAAAGAATACCACAATATACCGGGTTGTAATGGATGTGGTGTCAGAGGAGTGGATGCAACGTGAATATAGATTAATTAGAGAAACATGCTTAGCAGCATGGCATGATACCTTTTCATACAGACTTAAATGTTATGAAAGTGTTCCATTAAATATGGGAAGATGTTCTATTACCAGATAAAATTGGCTTACCTTTCTATTTATTAGTATAGTTTGTCACGTTTGATTGAAACACATTATAGAACTCATACATTGTGCTTGTAGTACACATAGTAGATGTTATTGCTTTATTGCTTCCATCCGGTAGTAAGCCAACTTCAGGCTCACCAACTGGATAGGACTGGCTGCTACTGCCATATCTAGTCTATTCCGAGCTTCTGCAGGCGACTTGGGCTTCATGAAACCATATTGGTCATGTATTATGTCTCCTGGGATGAGAAGGGACAATAGAGATAAGAGATAAGGCAACATAACAATGCTTTTACAGTCATCTACTGAGGAAATGTTCAAGGAAACAGTAGTAACAAGCAGCCTTTTACTGGTGGAAACAGCGTATGGCAGTGGCATTTGTGCTACTTGGCTTTCACAGTCTCTGGTAATCATGTTTCCAGGCATTACATGTTCCGTAGAATTAGGCAACTGTCTCACAAACAATGGCTCGGCACTCAACAGGGATAATTCCACTATACCAGCTATATCAGCAATGTTCTCCTATGTAACCTTCTTTCCCGCAACAGACTCGTAGAAGCACCAATACTCAACTTCTCCTCGACTCATGCTGACACACTGAAAAACCATGCAATTACACGTCTCATCATCATCAACCTTTCCGCTCTGCACAGGAAACCGCCTCTTAAGTCACTTCCATTAGCATACAACAGCTATGCCTTCATTCAACATATTCAAATAATCGTGCCATATTTTGCTATTCGCCATTACAACTTGTCTAATTATCTCTCTTAAAGTGACAATGTTAACTACATCAAAAACTTTGAGAGAATTGCAATATATTTTTGTAATAGCCTTCATAAGAATGACAACTATAGGGACACACGCTGCTAGGGAGTCAATCTGCCCATACAGACACTTATATGTTAAGACTTAATAACTGGAAAAATTAAAAATGATATATTATTATTAAAAAAAATACATAAAATGGGTTATTTGGCTTCCCTCACACATGTTTTTTACTTCTTTTATAGCTTGTTTAAAACAACATGAATTTCATGCAATTTTATAGGTTTCTTTTAGTGGGTTTTTTTTTCCCATATAGCCCTGTGTTTTTTTCAGGCTTTTTTGCCCTATAGAGAAGTCTATGGGAAAATGCTGATACAGAACAGAAACAGCATGTGGCGCTATTCTAACATTATTTCTGTAGTATATGTGATAGAAATACTTTTTTTCATAAGTGTAAATACAAATAAACGTTTATAATTATGGGCTGGTTTTAACTCTAAGTAATATTTTTTTTGGAGCAACCCTCTTAAGAAATTGTGATTGGAAGTGTGGGGTTTACAGGGGCTTTTGCCCATTAAATAAAGGCACACAAAGCCTGATTACTGACAAATACTCATGGTGTTGATTGTTGTGATCGGCTGGGTCCAACCCCCTGCTCAGTGCAGTCCTGATCTTAAACATATCGAGATGCTGTGGTATGACTTGAAGAGGGCTGTGCAAACAAGGCATCCCAGAAATATTGGTGAACGGAAACACATTTGCATGGAGAAAAGGTCTGAAATTCCTCAACGTCAAGTAAATCCTGCTTTCCTCTACATAAAACATATGATGGAGATACCTGCTGCGAAAGAGGGATCTATAGGATATTAAATTCAAGGTTCACTATACATTTTTATTCAATCTGTAAATAAAAGAAATGAAGGGTACAACTTTTTGTGTGTTATTACTTTAGTTAAATTGTGTTTGATTATAAATGTGACTTAAAGGGGTTATCCCGCGAAAGCAAGTGGGTCTATACACTTCTGAATGGCCATATTAATGCACTTTGTAATGTACATTGTGCATTAATTATGAGCCATACAGAAGTTATCAGAAATTATTCACTTACCTGTTCCGTTGCTAGCGTCCTCGTCTCCATGGTGCCGTCTAAATTTCAGCTTCTAATCGCTGGATTAGACGCGCTTGCGCAGTCCGGTCTTCTTCTTTTCTCAATGGGGCCGCTCGTGCCGGAGAGCGGCTCCGTGTAGCTCCGCCCCGTCACGTGCCGATTCCAGCCAATCAGGAGGCTGGAATCGGCAATGGACCGCACAGAAGCCCTGCGGTCCACCGAGGGAGAAGATCCCGGCGGCCATCTTCAGCCGGTAAGTAAGAAGTCACCGGAGCGTGGGGATTCAGGTAAGCGCTGTGCGGATTTTTCTTTAGGTCCCTGCATCGGGTTTGTCTCGCGCCAAACGGGGGGGCTGTTGAAAAAAAAAAAAAAAACCGTTTCGGCGCGGGACAACCCCTTTAAGTTCCTATTATATGGAGCGAGAAATGCTTTGCATGGGTGAATGAGTGAACGATGACAGAGTTCTCTCATGCAGACACTTTTTGCAGGCAGACAAATCACAGCAATTTCATTCACTAGATCATTCAGTCTTCCATATTCACTACATGAGTGAATGTGAATGACTGAACGATTGCCATTGACACGGAATGAGTGCACAATGATTTTCACACCTGCATAAAAGGAATGGTGAACAATAAGCAAACAAACTATCATTCAGCATTCAATCGTTGGCTGTGTTTATTTTATCATTTAAATTTGCACAATTCAACGATATTTATTCTGTAGGCGAAGATACGCTCGTGATAGTGTGATGTATATGCACTGCAAGGGGTGCGCTATCGTGGGCTATTGCGCGCCTATCTATGCTTTTTACTGTACTTTTCTGCACTGCTGGAACCTTTTACATCAGCGCAGGACACAACCGCACCATGATTTAACAGGCTGTGAAGCCTAATTAGTCCCCAATGTTATCGATTTCCCTGTGAAATTTGCGCCCCCCCCCCCCATAGCCTTCTATGGGGCATTTGGTGTGCAACTCTGCACAAAAATACAGCATAATGTGAGGGAACCCATTGAAATCAATTGGCTTCTGTTCTCTCCATTTTGCATGTGTGAATTTTGCGCAAAAACGCTAGTGTAAAGAAGCCCTTAGATAACAATCAGTTCACATTTTATTAGTAATCAGTACAAATATTCAGGTAATTCTAAGGTCTCAATTTTTCTTACAACTGTAGATGCTCTATTCTGTATTACATTGCACCACAGAAGACGGCACAATGTGAATAAACAAATCTCATGGACAGTTCTATTGTTAAACTGGATGATTTAGTCATCAGACAAAGACATGCTGGAAATTCAAGCGTTTATTGCACCAGATGCTGACCCAACCCTTTTGTCTGTACTGCGGTGACATGTTTAAAAACACACAGTACAACAGAAAAGACACAGCAGGGCTTTTGGTTTTAATGATTTCTAAAGAGCAGAAAACAGCTATGGCATAGATCAATAGCCTCCTCACTGCTCTGACTAAGTCTGTTCTATTGACATGATATTTGTTTAATTATCTTACTATTGTGAAAGAGTCAGTTAACGATATTCCCTTAAATGGCACATATCATCAAAAGAGAACTGATTTATTTCCAAACACACAAACATATGTTCATCGTTGATCCAAGAGGTCAATGTTTCTGATAGGACCATTAATGGAAAAGTCAAGAAGACCTTTACTCAAATAATCCACTAAAGAAGCATCTATTTTAGTGATCTCTCTATCAGTATCAGTGATCTCTGCTGTGAAGAATCCAAATCTGTAGCTCGTCCCCTCCAGGCTGTCTACTCTACCCAACTCTACTGGCTTCCAGGTCACATGACCAACACTCCTACAATGGCTCTGTGTCCTGCAGCAAATGTGGCAGATTTATGGCAAATGTCATAAAGAAAAACTGTATTTCTTGCCCATAGCAACCAAATCACATACCAGCTTTCAATTTGTATTCTGTTCTTGAAAATAAAAGCTGAAAATGGCTTCTGCATTAATGGCAGTATCAGAATGTTTGACCCTTTGGATCAGTGATGAACATGTATTTGTGTATTGCGAAATGTATCAGTCTTTTTGGATAAAATCTGGATTGGATTTTTAAAAAATCTCCCTTTTCTTCTGTTTCTACTTATTCCCTATTATAGTGGTCCTGCTGGGTCAATATCACAACCGCAACACAGAAGCAAGTCCGGATGGCTCCATGATGTCAGCCTGGCCCATTGTCATTCAGTGTCCAGTTCACATCCATCAGATGGTATGTGGTCTGATTGGTCAGCAGGGAGGTGTTGCCACCAGCCAGCCAATTAGCCACTGTTATAGTATATATATTCCAACCTTCTTCTTTATCATCATCTTCTGAAGCCTTTTTATTCGATAATAATTACTTTCTTCACCTAGGTTTATTATATGATGACCCAAATAGAGTTTCATTAGCCGGATGTAAGATCAGAGTTTTACAGCAAGGAAAGTCATTTGTATTAGACTATTGTACTGTTTCATAGGTGGCCTGAAAGAAATAATTGTGTTCATGATGGAGTCTTGGCCCACTCAGGTGGTGCTGGGGATACTGTGGCTGACATTGCATGACCCTGTTGTTGATTGGGATCAAAGGGTTATAATTAGGTGGAATATAGGTAGTTGGCAAAAGTATTTGTTAAAATAACCACAATTAAGACCTAAACATTGCTAGGTTTTATTAGTGATTTCCTCTTTCCCCTTTGACAAGTTCCATTATTGGTTATTCTGTTCTCTGAGTCTTTACTAGAGTGTATATCTGTCCTTTTGGACAATTATTGCGTCTGATCTGGACAAGGTATTGCAAGCTTCCAGCTCATAACATCCACCAAAACAAAAAATTCTCCTATGCAGATGGAAGAGAGGTTTACTAAAGGTTAGTTACAAGGTGTTATTACAACTATATTGCACGTTTCCTGGGCTCCTGATTACCATTATTTCTCTTAAATGAATGAAAGCAGTGATTTGTCATTTACATAAACAGACTAGTTATTCTCCAAAACTCTTTTTCAACACAAATTTTACCCCACATGTCCAAACAGTGGCACCCCATGCAGACACAGACGTTTTTACTGTTATAGGACACTTTCCTATTGTTTTTCATATTGAAATTGTTAAAGAGTACCTTCACTTTCATGTCAGACTGCTCCTGCTCCATCTGCCATTTTTGGCTCTTTTCGGCCCCATATAGAACTATATAAAGGGCTCTATGGGGCCATCTTCAGCTGCCAGGAGGAGCCAAAAATGGCCAACTAAGCAGAAGAGCTTCAAAGTACAGGTACTCTTTAACTTTTCTGACTGCCTATAACCTCAGTCCACTCCATTTGGTCATCCCACTTTAGATTTATGTGTGAGTAAAGGAGAAAATATCTAGATATTGGTCTGTTTGCTTGTCCACACTATCCTTGATTCAGTAATCCATAAAGAATGACACTGTGTACTTGATTGTTCTTTTTATAAATCAATAAATGTAAAGCAAGAATAAGCAGTAACAGTATGGAAAAGATCCGTTCAGGATCTTATAAGCACTTCTCAGGGTAGCACAACAATGATGGATATATAGTCAGACTGGCCTGCAGAGGGTGCTAGATAGGCAATCTGGTACTTGGAGGAAGGAATGGGTTAACACCTGATGGGTGTAGCAGGAAGTAGCTACAAAAGAGACAGTTTCTGACAGAAACAGAGAGACGTTGGCTGAGAGAGCCAGAGAGGTGGTGAAGGGAGCCGCATCAGGGACTTAAAGCCTGAGGTCCGGTGCGGACCAGTTGGGTCTGTCACCCTATCTGATGGAGGATGGCGCCCTCCAGATGCCCCAGGCTTAGTGACAGGACCCTGTGGGTTGTGAACCCTAAAGCTATATGGACTGTTTATGATGTACTGTAAATAAAGGTTGGCAGGAGCCAGATTTAAAGAAATTTCAGACTGCTGGAGCATATTTTCGTGTGAGGTGCACCACTTCCTAACTATGTGGATGGCAATCCCGAGGTGGGTGAACCCCGACTTGTTACAATAATATATATATATATATATATATATATATATATATATATATATATACATACATACATAGTACACAGTGCCCCTGTAAAGTAATAGTACCCCATCCTCTTGGTATGCCCACTATGCAATAGTGTCCTCTCAGCGGCCCTACACAGTAATAGCGGCCATTCTGTGGATCCACAAAGTAGAAGTTCACTTTTTCTATTGAAAAATAATGCTGCTCCCTCAATAGCCCCAAAACGTACACTATCCAGCCAAAAGTAATTGGACATCTGAGCAAAAATCATGATGGCTTTGTGATGTCACAATCTGATAGTCCACTAATGTGCCAACCAACAATGATAGCACATGTAATCTTTGTAAATTCTTTGGAACAAGGCATGTAAAGCCTTACGCAGCATGCTTCAGCAGACGTGACATGCTAATGAGACGCAATCCATTCTACTGATACGGGTGTCCAAATTCTATCTCTGAGTACAGAGTATGCAGGGAACTGGGGAGGAGTAGTACTATGTACTGAGTGGGCAGCATTGGGCAGGAGTATGTGAGGGGAGAAAATACTTCTTTCGACTGGAGAATGGGGAGTGGAAGTTCCATGGAGGAATGACAGGACTTCTTCTTCTGGGCCCCTGTGCAAGCAAACCAACTGCATAGGAGGTATGTCTGCCCCTGATATAGGCAAACGTTGATAGCTCATATGTGAACAACAAATAGCAAAGTGTGCTGGGATAAGTACAATCCCAATTCCACAAAAGTTGGGATGCTGTGTAAAATGTAGAGGTGTTAAGAAAGAAAAATGCAATTTTTTTGGAAATCTCATATAACCATATTTTATTCACAACAGAACATAGAACTCATAACAGATGGTGAAAGTGAGACATTTTTCCATTTCATTTAAAAAAATTAACACATTTAGATGGCAGCAACACATCTTAGAAACGTTGGGACATAGTTAACGCAGGGCTAGAAAAATAAGTGGTACTAATGAAAAACAGCTGGAGGGTCAGTTTTCTACTAAGTCACATGACTAAATAAAAAGAACATGTTAGAAAGGCAGAATCTCTCAGAAGCAAAGACGGTCAGACGCTCATCAATCTGTGAAAAACTGCATCTAAACAATTTCAGAAAAATATTCCTTAATGTAAAATTATGAAGACTGAGCATCCCACGATCTGCAGTACAGAATATCATCAAAAGATTCAGGGAATCTGGAGATGTTCATGTGCACAAGGGACAGGGCTGATGGTTAATATTGGATGATCGAGATGTATGATCATTACTGCTTTAAAAACAGGCATGTAATGTAAATCACTGCATGGGCTGAGGAATACTTCCAGAAATCATAGTCCGTGAACACAGTTCGCTGTGAAATCCACAAATGCAAGTTAAAGCTATACTATGCAAAGAAGAAGCCATATATCAACACAAACCAGAAATGCTGGCATCTTCTATGGGGCAAAGTTCTTTTAAAATGGACTGAGGCAAAATGGAAAATTGTTCAGTGTTCAGATGAATCAAAATTTGCAATTGACAGCCGTGGCAGGGGAATTCTTCAACACAGCCGCAGCAGGGGATAGCGATGGGACTGCACTTTATGTGCAAAATTTGCCATCGTGGGACCGTGCAACAATGAGAATTTAAAAACGCGTGTGCGGCTTCAGTCACACACATTTCTTTACATGCGTTTTGCGTTTTTTTCATGCACCTAAATGCCTGAAAAAAACGCTCGTCTGACCGGGCCCTGATTCTGATACAGTTTTTCCTATAAACTACTTTTAATGGGAAAATATATGTATAAACAGCTAGCATTTTATTTCGCACACTGAACAGTGTAAATAAAAGTCTACAAAGAACCATTACAGAATTGAGGATTTTACTCTTCAGCCTCTCAAAAAAACTTAATAAAGAGCAAAAAAAAGTTGCATTTATCCCAAAATCAAAAATGGCAGCAATCAAACCTACAACTCACCCCACAAAAAACAATTCCTCACACAGCCCCATTGTTGGAAATCTAAAAAGGATATAGGAATATAGCTCTTGGAATATAGATATGCAAAATCAATTAATCTCAAAAGTATGTATTGTGCATAAGTTTGTGTATTTTGTATATAGCTGTAATCATACTATCCTGCAGAAAGAAAGTTAGGCTGCTTCCACAAGGGCGATTTTCTCGCGCGATTTTGTAGCTGTATGACAGTGCTACAAATCGCATGTCTGTAGAGCCCAGCTTTCCTATGGGTTCTGCCACACGAGCGATGTTTTGTAGGCTGCTACATTGCGAGACTACAGAATCGCACCATGCTCTATACACCGCAATTTGCATTTTTTTTGTAGCCCATGTTTTCCTATGGAGCCTCCTTGTTTATTGCATCACTATAATTGCGATTTTCATGCGATGTGATGCGATTTTTTTTTAACATTAGAAAGTCCTATTGACTTTCTTGCTACAAAATAAAATTGCGTGAGAAAATTGCATGTAGCAGCGGCGCAATACTATATTTTTCCCAAGAAACTATAAAATCATGTGAATATCACAGCAATTTTGTAGCAGCGATATCGCTGTCACTCATGTGGAAGCAGCCTCAAAGTGACCCTCCAGTCCTGAACAATGAAAGATGAATGCACTGCTTCTCTGACTACCTAATGCACACTGTAAATTAGTATGCATCATTTGTCTATGGACCATTTCATATGGGCCAATAAATCATTCAGTGTAAATGCTGAACGACGAATGAGAATTTGTTTGCTTCTCGTTCATCGCTCAGTTTCTGCATGCAGGAAACTGAATGGTGGATCAACCCGTGGAAACAGGCAGTTGTTCACTGATGAACGACTGCCTGTTTATCGTGAATGGAGGCGGATCTCAGTCCGCTCCAGCTGGATTCACTGAGTGATGCTGGTCCTAGGAACGATTATCGCTGGGACGACCAGTTAGGCATTTGCGTCCAACAGGTTGTCCCATGTAAAAGGGCCCTCAAATACTAAATGTTGATCTGACTGGACATGTCAATCAAAGCAGGTGTAGTGTCTTAGACTAATGATGCATACTAATACACTGTAAATCAATCAAGAAGCAATGGTGTGAACACTACAGACTGGTTCAGGATTGGCAAGGGTATGTGACAGGGCTGCATATTGTCTCCATTTCTCTTTAACCTTTATGCTGAGGTGATCGCGAGGATATTAGACCTGGACTCGCCCAACATTGGAGTGAAGATCGGAGGAAGGACCATCAATAACTTAAAGGGGTTGTCCCGCGCCGAAACGGGGTTTTTTTTTTTTTTTAACCCCCCCCCCCCCGTTCGGCGCGAGACAACCCCGATGCAGGGGTTAAAAAAACAAACCGCTCAGCGCTTACCTGAATCCCGGCGGTCCGGCGTCTTCATACTTACCTGCTGAAGATGGCCGCCGGGGTCCGCTCCCTCCGTGGACCGCAGCTCTTCTGTGCGGTCCATTGCCGATTCCAGCCTCCTGATTGGCTGGAATCGGCACGTGACGGGGCGGAGCTACACGGAGCCGGCATTCTGCACGAGCGGCTCCATTGAAGACAGGAGAAGACCCGGACTGCGCAAGTGCGGCTAATTTGGCCATCGGAGGGCGAAAATTAGTCGGCACCATGGGAACGAGGACGCTAGCAACGGAGCAGGTAAGTAAAAAACTTTTTATAACTTCTGTATGGCTCATAATTAATGCACGATGTACATTACAAAGTGCATTAATATGGCCATACAGAAGTGTATAGACCCACTTGCTGCCGCGGGACAACCCCTTTAAGATAAACGGATAATACAATTCTGCTGTCTGAAAGAGAAAATGACCTGATAAACATGATTTTTAAATTTAAGGAAGAAAGTGAAAAAATAGGGCTGAGTCTTAACATCAAGAAAACAAAGATCATGACAAATTGGAAAATTGAAGCTTAAAATTAACAACAAAGAAATTGAATCAGTTCAGGAATTCATCTTCCTGGGATCAAAAATCGACTGCAATGGCGAATCTACCCCTGAAATCAAAAGGAGGATCGCATTGGACTGCTCTGCACACAGCACAGCTAAGTAAATACAATCCAGCACATACAGCATATGACACATGGCCTATTATTCAGGGCTCACAACCCATAGGGCCACCATCACCAACCCCGCCCGGGGTGTCTAGAGGGCATCCTCCTCTTTCAGAATCGGTGTAAGGGTCCTAGACTGGTGCACACTGGATCTCAGGCTCCAAGTTCCTGATGTGGCTTGAGTGTGGCAGGAACTGATCCTTTTATCTCACTTCCTGCCACATCCACAGGTGTTAACCCTTTCTTGTCAGGTATCAGAATGCCTGTCTCTAGCCCTCTGCAGGCCACTCTGTACAAAGGGGTTGTCTGAGTTAATAAAAATTGAAGCTAAACAAGTCGATCTTTGAGCCCTGCCATTGGCTGCAGCAGCCTATGACATTCTGTATGCAGGCTGCTGCAGCTTGTAAACATTACATCAGAGGGGAGACTCAGAGTAGCAGTGCTAGACACATCATGAAGCTGGGAGAGGTGAGCATAAGTTTGTTTGTTGATTTTCACCATGGGGGACCTCTTTAGCTACAATTTAAATAACTTGGTCAACCCTTTTAATAAGCACAGAATTTTGAACCAATAAAGCAAATAGGTGTGGACAAGTGGACATTTCAGCCGTCCAGAGACGTGCCGTGTGCCCTTTGGCTTATATTTCTATTCTATCTATCGTAATAGCTCAGTAGCACATGACTTGAGGAAAGAATATTTCTTTAACTAACAATAAGAAAAAGTGGCCTTAAAAGCCAAATTCAATATGTAGAAAACAGGTCCGCTGTGTCCTCTCGTTGCCAGTAATAAGAATTAATACCAGAAACCTGCCAGATCTATCGCTCCTATTATTTTATTCAGAACAAAGCACATAGACTTATTGATATTGGCACAAAAAGGTCATCTCAATAAAAGCTTCAAAACCTCCAGTTGTCAGTGTAATAGGCATGGTATTTATATGCGCAATTCTTGGCTTGAAGATACTTAATGTGAAATTAATCTTTGATCCTTGATCCCTTATGGTAATGAAGACATTGATGTGAAGGGAAGAAGATAGCAATGAGAGATTGGATATTAATATAGTAAGAGTATGTGAAAGAAATCTCTGGGTCATTCAGTGTTTCCAACAATGCACCTGGGCTTCTACTTTTTAAAGGATGCAAAAGGATTTAAATTAAAAGGGCAAGATTAAATATGTGAAATTTACAATGCAAATTGAAAAGGTCTTATGTGCCAGATTAGGGCTTCTGTTGATTTTTGTTGCACTGTATTTTGGCAGGCAGGAATCTGTCCTCAGATGCACTACTCATTCTCTTACACTTCATATATCATGCTTCTGTCCCTCTGAAGCCATGCATAATGTATATTGGGCATATTATGCAAATCAGTTCACCTCAACATATGCTTACTTCTTTTTCTTTGTTGCCCATTGATTCCCTATTGTAACAATGTTCACCACACCTTGATCTATCAGTCTCCGGCTCTACCACTCTCTCTTGTTTCACTCCACTCAATTGGGAATGCATCCAAGTTTCCTTCACAAAGATTTTACACTTTCTGTTCTCTGTCAGTCCGGAGAAAAGCTATTGATTTTCCCCAGGAGTATTCAACACGTAATTGAGAACAGTTTAAACAGTTACACCGAAAAGAATCCCCAGTGATTATAGCATGTGAGAAAGGTGGATTGTACAACCAGCCACATAAAACCTTTAGCCCACTTGCTGAATGTTCTATTTTCTGGAATTTGTATAGCTCGCATTTAAAGATATAGCAGAGTTACGTTTATTATTTGGCGCAGCTTGTCGCTGTATCATATATCTACTGCATTATCTTGGTTCATTGACATATCACGGTGCACAAAGGGCACTGTTTAATGAGAAATATAGCCCTGCTGTATCTATACAGTAATATTAACAATCAGGAATTCCTGCTACAATGTTACATATAAAGAATTTTGCAAAATGGATAAGTGATTTTTTTCTTAAATTCAATTATTATTATTATTATTTTTTTTTTTAATGAAACAAGCATGTGACCTGTTACCCTAGACACTTATTTGTATCTATACCTATTCGGTGCCTCAATGATGGCCTAACAATGTTCCAACAAATGAGGTGCTTCTCTGTTAGTTCTCTGAGCCAATCAAAACCTTCAAGACAAGAAATCAGAAATACGTGCATTTTTTATTTGTAGGACATCAAACAAGTCTACAGAACTTAAAAGGATCTTCAAGGAGATCTTAAAGGATGGGTCATCAATATTGAAGTTGTGGAAAACACCTTTAGGCTGAGTGTCCACGGGCGGGATATTCCGCTGCGAGGGAGTACTAATGTCACCGCGATTTTCCATGCAGTGTTCCGCAATGAACCTATTTTAACGATAGGTTCATCGCTGAGAATCACGACAAATTGCGGCATGTGCGATTTTCCGCTCGTGTACATTGGGCTGCGCTTTCCATAGTTATCCTATGGGAAATTGTGTCATGCGTGCTCCGCGTGTGATTTATCGCCGTAGATCACACTATGAAAAATCACCCGTGGACACCCAGTCTTAATGTAGCATCTTGGCAAAAATTACTTCACTGAAGGGCAGTGCACTCTATATGTATATAGTGCAGAAGTATACCCTTAGGGATGCACTACACAAGCTTGAATGGTTTGTTCTATTGAAATATATCCGTTCATTGGGAATTTTAAGATAATAGACAAGGAGCTTTAGAGAATTCATAAGATCCTGTAGAAGTAATGCCTAGAATTCCCTCTCCTTTATCCCACCTTCTGAATTGATATTCAGCTCAAGTTATCACCAATGGTCTCTGAGTCCTTTTGTATTTGCAGAATAAAGTGGACCTTGCTGTGGGCCTCTTGTGTATGCTGTGTTTGCAACACTCTGAAAAAGAAAGTGAGTGTTCTGTAGACAGATCTAAGCCTTGCTCCTTAGGGCTCTTTCACACGAACATATGCGTTTTTGCGTTCTTTTGTCCACGCCATAAATTTGCATGAATTGACAATTTTCTGCAATCAAGTCCGATGCTTAATTAGTGTTTTCTTGTCCATTCATAAGATCAGACGTTTTTAGCAAAAAGCCCTCGCTTGGCATAAATCCTCGGAATGACTTCCAATGACTTCCAATGCCTACATAGAGGCACCTGTAAGCTTTTTGCAGCATTGGATGCTGCTAAACTGCCTCCCCCTCTCTTTTATTTCCAGCTCCCATAAGAGTCTATGGGAGCTGCCACCGTATGTCGGTCAAAAGAAAGAACCAAAACTATCTTTTTATCCACCGTTTATTCACCAGCACGGATTTCGGTTGCTTATGTTCCATTTTTTATGGTGCGACGTATACTCACTAGAGATGAGCGAACACCAAAATGTTCGGGTGTTCGTTATTCGTAACGAACTTCCCGTGATGCTCGAGGGTTCGTTTCGAACAACGAACCCCATTGAAGTCAATGGGCGACCAGAACATTTTTGTATTTCGCCAATGCTCGCTAAGGTTTTCATGTGTGAAAATCTGGGCAATTCAGGAAAGTGATGGGAATGACACAGTGACGGATAGGGCAGGCGAGGGGCTACATGTTGGGCTGCATCTCAAGTTCACAGGTCCCACTATTAAGCCACAATACCGGCAAGAGTGGGCCCCCCCCCCTCCCAACAACTTTTACTTCTGAAAAGCCCTCATTAGCATGGCATACCTTTGCTAAGCACCACACTACCTCCAACAAATCACAATCACTGCCTGCATGACACTCCACTGACACTTCTCCTGGGTTACATGCTGACCAACCGCCCCCCCTCCCCCCCACAGCGCACACCAAAGTGTCCCTGGGCAGCCTTCAGCTGCCCTCATGCCACACCACGCTCATGTCTATTTAGAAGTGCGTCTGCCATGACGAGGGACCGCAGGCACACACTGCAGAGGTTGGCACGGCTAGGCAGCGACCCTCTTTAAAAGTGGCGGAGCGATAGCCCACAATGCTGTACAGAAGCAATGAGAAATAGAATCCTGTGCCACCGCCATCAGGAGCTGCACACGTGGGCATAGCAATGGGGAACCTATGTGCCACACACTATTCATTCTGTCAAGGTGTCTGCATGCCCCAGTCAGACCGGGCTTTTTAATTCATAGACACAGGCAGGTACAACTCCCTATTGTGAAGTCCCTGTCGACCGACAGCATGGGTGGCTCCCTGGAACCCACCGGCGGTACACAGAAATATCCCATTGCATTGCCCAACACAGCTGAGGTAGTAATGTCGTGCTTAATGCAGGTGGGCTTCGGCCCACACTGCATGCCCCAGTCAGACTGGGGTTCTTTAGAAGTGTACAGATGTAGTAAAAACTCCGTGTGCACCTACAGCATGGGTGGGTGCCAGGAAGCCACCGGCGGTACATAGAAATATCCCATTGCATTGCCCAACACAGCTGAGGTAGTAATGTTGTGCTTAACCCTTTCCAATCCAATTTGTATATGGTTTTCCTAGGGGGCTTACTCTTTTTCAGCCGTTATACAACGGCGCTATATGCTGGCTAAAGCCAGTACTGCATGAGCTGACACGTAGGATAGGCTCCGACAGCAGAGAGGCTGGCAATATACAGTAAGAGAACCCCGACGGACGTCTACCAACAACGGAGCTGTACAGCCTTAAAACCCTAATGTCTTCACAGGTCACACAGTGGACTGGAAAGGGTTAATGCAGGTGGGTTTCGGCCCACACTGCATGCCCCAGTCAGACTGGGTTTCTTTATAAGTGGAAACAGATGCATTTATAATTCCCTGTGGACCCACTGCCTGGGTGGGTGCCAGGAAGCCAGCGGCGGTACACAGAAATATCCCATTGCATTGCCCAACACAGCTGAGGTAGTAATGTCGTGCGTAATACAGGTGGGCTTCGGCCCACACTGCATGCCCCAGTCAGACTGGGGTTCTTTAGAAGTGTACAGATGTATTAAAAACTCTGTGTGCACCTACAGCATGGGTGGCTCCCTGGAACCCACCGGCGGTACATAAAAATATCCCATTGCATTGCCCAACACAGCTGAGGTAGTAATGTCGTGCGTAATACAGGTGGGCTTCGGCCCACACTGCATGCCCCAGTCAGACTGGGGTTCTTTACAAGTGGACACATGTAGGTTAAACTCCCTGTGGACCCACTGCCTGGGTGGGTGCCAGGAAGCCAGCGGCGGTACACAGAAATATCCCATTGCATTGCCCAACACAGCTGAGGTAACGTCAGCTGTAATGCAGGTGGGTTAAAAATTAATTTGATTACACTGTAGGCGAGGGCCCACAAAAATTGCTGTATCAACAGTACTAATGTACATCCAAAAAATTGGCCATGGCCAGCCAAGAGGGCAGGTGAAACCCATTAATCGCTTTGGTTAATGTGGCTTAAGTGGTAACTAGGCCTGGAGGCAGCCCAGTGTAACGAAAAATTGGTTCAAGTTAAAGTTCCAATGCTTTTAAGCGCATTGAAACTTATAAAAATTGTTCAGAAAAATTATTTGACTGAGCCTTGTGGCCCTAAGAAAAATTGCCCGTTCAGCGTGATTACGTGAGGTTTCAGGAGGAGGAGCAGGAGGAGGAGGAGGAATATTAGACACAGATTGATGAAGCAGAAATGTCCCCGTTTTGGATGGTGAGAGAGAACGTAGCTTCCATCCGCGGGTGCAGCCTACGTATTGCTTACGTATCGCTGCTGTCCGCTGGTGGAGAACAGAAGTCTGGGGAAATCCAGCCTTTGTTCATCTTGATGAGTGTTAGCCTGTCGGCACTGTCGGTTGACAAGCGGCTACGCTTATCTGTGATGATTCCCCCAGCCGCACTAAACACCCTTTCCGACAAGACGCTAGCCGCAGGACAAGCAAGCACCTCCAGGGCATACAGGGCTAGTTCAGGCCACGTGTCCAGCTTCGACACCCAGTAGTTGTAGGGGGCAGAGGCGTCACCAAGGATGGTCGTGCGATCCGCTACGTACTCCCTCACCATCCTTTTACAGTGCTCCCGCCGACTCAGCCGTGACTGGGGAGCGGTGACACAGTCTTGGTGGGGAGCCATAAAGCTGGCCAGGCCCTTAAAGACTGTTGCACTGCCTGGGATGTACATGCTGCTCGATCTACGCACATCCCCTGCTACCTTGCCCTCGGTACTGCGCCTTCTGCCACTAGCGCTGTCGGCTGGGAATTTTACCATCAGCTTGTCCGCAAGGGTCCTGTGGTATAGCAACACTCTCGAACCCCTTTCCTCTTCGGGAATCAGAGTGGGCAGGTTCTCCTTATACCGTGGATCGAGCAGTGTGTACACCCAGTAATCCGTCGTGGCCAGAATGCGTGCAACGCGAGGGTCACGAGAAAGGCATCCTAACATGAAGTCAGCCATGTGTGCCAGGGTACCTGTACGCAACACATGGCTGTCCTCACTAGGAAGATCACTTTCAGGATCCTCCTCCTCCTCCTCCTCCTCCTCCTCCTCAGGCCATACACGCTGAAAGGATGACAGGCAATCAGCCGGTGTACCGTCAGCAGCGGCCCAAGCTGTCTCTTCCCCCTCCTCCTCATCCTCCTCATGCTCCTCCTCCTCCTCCTGTACGCGCTGAGAAATATACAGGAGGGTGCCCTGACTATCCAGCGGCATACTGTCTTCCCCCGCCCCCGTTTCCGAGCGCAAAGCAGCTGCCTTTATGGTTTGCAGGGAATTTCTCAAGATGCATAGCAGAGGAATGGTGACGCTAATGATTGTAGCATCGCCGCTCACCACCTGGGTAGACTCCTCAAAATTACCAAGGACATGGCAGATGTCTGCCAACCAGGCCCACTCTTCTGAAAGGAATTGAGGAGGCTGACTCCCACTGCGCCGCCCATGTTGGAGTTGGTATTCGACTATAGCTCTCCGTTGTTCATAGAGCCTGGCCAACATGTGGAGCGTAGAGTTCCACCGTGTGGGCACGTCGCACAGCAGTCGGTGCACTGGCAGCTTAAAGTGATGTTGCAGGGTGCGCAGGGTGGCAGCGTCCGTGTGGGACTTGCGGAAATGTGCGCAGAGCCGGCGCGCCTTTACGAGCAGGTCTGACAAGCGTGGGTAGCTTTTCAGAAAGCGCTGAACCACCAAATTAAAGACGTGGGCCAGGCATGGCACGTGCGTGAGGCTGCCGAGCTGCAGAGCCGCCACCAGGTTACGGCCGTTGTCACACACGACCATGCCCGGTTGGAGGCTCAGCGGCGCAAGCCAGCGGTCGGTCTGCTCTGTCAGACCCTGCAGCAGTTCGTGGGCCGTGTGCCTCTTATCGCCTAAGCTGAGTAGTTTCAGCACGGCCTGCTGACGCTTGCCCACCGCTGTGCTGCCACACCGCGCGACACCGACTGCTGGCGACATGCTGCTGCTAACACATCTTGATTGCGAGACAGAGGAGGAGGAGGAGGAGGAGGGTGCTTTAGTGGAGGAAGCATACACCTCCGCAGATACCAGCACCGAGCTGGGGCCCGCAATTCTGGGGGTGGGTAGGACGTGAGCGGTCCCAGGCTCTGACTCTGTCCCAGCCTCCACTAAATTCACCCAATGTGCCGTCAGGGAGATGTAGTGGCCCTGCCCGCCTGTGCTTGTCCACGTGTCCGTAGTTAAGTGGACCGTGGCAGTAACCGCGTTGGTGAGGGCGCGTACAATGTTGCGGGAGACGTGGTCGTGCAGGGCTGGGACGGCACATCGGGAAAAGTAGTGGCGACTGGGAACTGAGTAGCGCGGGGCCGCCGCCTCCATGATACTTTTGAAGGACTCCGTTTCCACAACCCTATACGGCAGCATCTCAAGGCTGATGAATTTTGCGATGCGGACGGTTAACGTTTGAGCGTGCGGGTGCGTGGCGGCGTACTTGCGCTTGCGCTCGAACACTTGCGCAAGCGACGGCTGGACGGTGCGCTGAACTACACTGCTGGATGGGGCCGAGGACAGCGGAGATGAGGGTGTGGGTGCAGGCCATGAGGCGGTAGTGCCTGTGTCCTGAGAGGGGGGTTGCATCTCAGTGGCAGGTTGGGGCACAGGGGGAGAGGCAGGGGTGCAAACCGGAGGCGCTGAACGGCCTTCGTCCCACCTTGTGGGGTGCTTGGCCATCATATGTCTGCGCATGGTGGTGGTGGTGAGGCTGTTGGTGTTGGCTCCCCGGCTGAGCTTTGCGCAACAAAGGTTGCACACCACTGTTCGTCGGTCGTCAGGCGTCTCTGTGAAAAACTGCCAGACCTTAGAGCACCTCGGCCTCTGCAGGGTGGCATGGCGCGAGGGGGCGCTTTGGGAAACACTTGGTGGATTATTCGGTCTGGCCCTGCCTCTACCCCTGCCTCTACCCCTGGCCACCGCACTGCCTCTTGCAACCTGCCCTGCTGATGCCCTTGACTCCCCCTCTGAAGACCTGTCCTCCTGAGTAAGCGTTGCACACCAGGTGGGGTCAGTCACCTCATCGTCCTGCTGCTCTTCCTCCGAATCCTCTGTGCGCTGCTCCCTCGGACTTACTGCCCTTACTACTACCTCACTGCAAGACAACTGTGTATGATCGTCATCGTCCTCCTCACCCACAGAAAGTTGTTGAGACAGTTGGCGGAAGTCCCCAGCCTCATCCCCCGGACCCCGGGAACTTTCGAATGGTTGGGCATCAGTCACGATAAACTCCTCTGGTGGGAGAGGAACCGCTGCTGCCCAATCTGAGCAGGGGCCCGAGAACAGTTCCTGGGAGTGTTCCCGCTCCTGAGCAGGTGTCATTGTAGTGGAGTGAGGAGGCTGGGAGGAAGGAGGAGCAGCAGACAGAGGATTCGGATTTGCAGCAGTGGACGGCGCAGAACTGCGTGTTGACGATAGGTTGCTCGAAGCACTTTCTGCCATCCAGGACAGGACCTGCTCACACTGCTCATTTTCTAATAACCGTCTCCCGCGTGGACCCATTAATTGGGCGATGAATGTGGGGACGCCAGAAACGTGCCTCTCTCCTAATCGCGCAGCAGTCGGCTGCGACACACCGGGATCAGGAGCTCGGCCTGTGCCCACACCCTGACTTGGCCCTCCGCGTCCTCGGCCGCGTCCACGTCCTCTAGGCCTACCCCTACCCCTCAGCATGCTGTATTACCAGTGATTTGATTTCACAGGCAGGAAATAAATTGGCGCAAGACTGCAGGCCAAATATAATTTTTGCCCTTTTTGGAAAACGAAAGGCCCCACTGCCTCTAGTGAATGAATAATCTAAGTTTAATAACTGTGCTGTGTCCCTGCTTATGTGTCACAGAACGTGAGGGTAGCAGAGTTATTATAACTCTGGCAGAGCAGGAATTTTTTTTCCCAATTAAGGAAAGCAAATGGCGAAGCCAGCAGTAAAGCGTAGCTGGGTGCGTATGATTTAGCAATGTTTTTCACGCAGCTCACACGTGTCCACAGGCGTTAGGACGGACAGAGGCTGGACAAATAGATTTGTTTTCAGTTTTTTCCCACCAAAAGGCAGCACTGCGTATATTCAATGAACATGAGAAGTTTAATAACTGTGCTGTGTCCCTGCTTATGTGTCACAGAACGTGAGGGTATCAGAGTTATTATAACTCTGGCAGAGCAGGAATTTTTTTTCCCAATTAAGGAAAGCAAATGGCGAAGCCAGCAGTAAAGCGTAGCTGGGTGCGTATGATTTAGCAATGTTTTTCACGCAGCTCACACGTGTCCACCGCCCGTAAGGACGGACACAGGCTGGACAAATAGATTTGTTTTCAGTTTTTTCCCACCAAAAGGCAGCACTGCGTATATTCAATGAACATGAGAAGTTTAATAACTGTGCTGTGTCCCTGCTTATGTGTCACAGAACGTGAGGGTAGCAGAGTTATTATAACTCTGGCAGAGCAGGAATTTTTTTTCCCAATTAAGGAAAGCAAATGGCAAAGCCAGCAGTAAAGCGTAGCTGGGTGCGTATGATTTAGCAATGTTTTTCACGCAGCTCACACGTGTCCACAGGCGTTAGGACGGACAGAGGCTGGACAAATAGATTTGTTTTCAGTTTTTTCCCACCAAAAGGCAGCACTGCGTATATTCAATGAACATGAGAAGTTTAATAACTGTGCTGTGTCCCTGCTTATGTGTCACAGAACGTGAGGGTAGCAGAGTTATTATAACTCTGGCAGAGCAGGAATTTTTTTTCCCAATTAAGGAAAGCAAATGGCGAAGCCAGCAGTAAAGCGTAGCTGGGTGCGTATGATTTAGCAATGTTTTTCACGCAGCTCACACGTGTCCACAGGCGTTAGGACGGACAGAGGCTGGACAAATAGATTTGTTTTCAGTTTTTTCCCACCAAAAGGCAGCACTGCGTATATTCAATGAACATGAGAAGTTTAATAACTGTGCTGTGTCCCTGCTTATGTGTCACAGAACGTGAGGGTAGCAGAGTTATTATAACTCTGGCAGAGCAGGAATTTTTTTTCCCAATTAAGGAAAGCAAATGGCGAAGCCAGCAGTAAAGCGTAGCTGGGTGCGTATGATTTAGCAATGTTTTTCACGCAGCTCACACGTGTCCACAGGCGTTAGGACGGACAGAGGCTGGACAAATAGATTTGTTTTCAGTTTTTTCCCACCAAAAGGCAGCACTGCGTATATTCAATGAACATGAGAAGTTTAATAACTGTGCTGTGTCCCTGCTTATGTGTCACAGAACGTGAGGGTAGCAGAGTTATTATAACTCTGGCAGAGCAGGAATTTTTTTTCCCAATTAAGGAAAGCAAATGGCGAAGCCAGCAGTAAAGCGTAGCTGGGTGCGTATGATTTAGCAATGTTTTTCACGCAGCTCACACGTGTCCACAGGCGTTAGGACGGACAGAGGCTGGACAAATAGATTTGTTTTCAGTTTTTTCCCACCAAAAGGCAGCACTGCGTATATTCTATGAACATGAGAAGTTTAATAACTGTGCTGTGTCCCTGCTTATGTGTCACAGAACGTGAGGGTAGCAGAGTTATTATAACTCTGGCAGAGCAGGAATTTTTTTTCCCAATTAAGGAAAGCAAATGGCGAAGCCAGCAGTAAAGCGTAGCTGGGTGCGTATGATTTAGCAATGTTTTTCACGCAGCTCACACGTGTCCACCGCCCGTAAGGACGGACACAGGCTGGACAAATAGATTTGTTTCCACTTGTTTTTCCACCAAAAGGCAGCACTGCGTATATTCTATGAATAATAACTGTGTTGTGGCCCTGCCTATACAATTCTTTCCCTGCAGTATCAATGGAGGGTGGAATGCTCTGCAGAGGCGATTTTGAGAAGCCCAAAAAAAATGCAGCACAGCTAACAGCAGCCAGCACAGTACTGCACACGGATAAATATGGCCCTAGAAAGGACCGTTGAGGTTCTTGAAGGCTACACTCACTCCTAACACTCTCCCTGCCTATGCAGCACTTCTGTCCCTAATGCCAGGTGCAACGCTCTGCAGAGCCGATTTTGAGAAAAAAAAAATGCCACTGCTAACAGCAGCCAACACACAGCTATCAGTGGCCCTAATAAGGACCTTTGGGGGGTCTTGAAGCCTACACTAACTACCAATTCTTTCCCTACAGCAGCTCCGGTATAAACAGCACTGTCCCTCATCTAACTCACACCGCATCTGAGGCGAGCCGCGGGAGGGGCCGACTTTTATATTAGGCGAACACCTGATCTCGCCAGCCACTCACAGCAGGGGGGTGGTATAGGGCTTAAACGTTGCAGGGGGAAGTTGTAATGCCTTCCCTGTCTTTCAATTGGCCAGAAAAGCGCGCTAACGTCTCAGGGAAGGAAGTGAAAGTAACCAGAACACCGCATGGTGTTCGTTACGAATAACGAACATCCCGAACACCCTAATATTCGCACGAATATCAAGCTCGGACGAACGCGTTCGCTCATCTCTAATACTCACCTATGTGAACGAACGCCTCGGATGGTCGCGTATATCGGTCAGTTGTGAAAAGTGGCTAGTATACACTCGTGTGAATAAAGACTTAAGGCAATTTACATGCAAAGGTGATCACTCAAAGTTGGTCAGAAACTGAGTTTTGAATGATCATTTTGCATTAGGCACTAATGGGCTAACTAGCTTCATTTGCATGTATTTAGAGAACAGCGGGTGGTCTATTTTCTAAATACATAGCTTTTGTTCTGCTGTGGGCAGCAGGCTGTATACAATGCTATAAGTGCTGCCCCTGGAGAACACAGCATGTGGTCCCTTTTATAAGGGACAACAGCTTTTATGCTGAGCTGAACTCAGCGATGGACGAAGAGTGCACGGTAAGTGCGCGATGGGCACACATTTACACGCAACAGCTAACGCTCAAAATCCATTATTTGTATAAATTTTGAGGGATAATTGTTGCATGTAAATCAGCCTTTACACTTAGGCCGGCTGCACACGAGCGTGACGGGCTCCGCCGCGGAATATTCCGCGGCGAAGCCCATCACGGCGCCCCCCAGAGACCCCATAGTTACCAGCGGATCTGGTGTCTTCCCCGCCCACCGCCGCCGCGTCACATGACACGCCCACCGCGTCACATGACATGGCCGGCCGTGTCATGTGACGCGCCGGCCGCGTTATATGACGCGGCGGCGGTAGGCGGGAAAGCGTTTTCACGCTATCTTCCGCTGTGTTACAGCGGGAGATAGCGTGAACGGACGGCTTCCATTGACTGCAATGGAAGCCTTCAGCACGTACACCCGCGGCAAATAGAGCATGTCGCGGGTGAGAACGGGAGATTTCACGGTGCGGAATTCCGCGGTGGAATTCCGCACCGTGAGCATTGAGCTATTAGGTTCAATAGAACCTAATAGCTGCGGGCAACGCGGCGGAAATCCGTTCGTGGGAAGGAGGCCTTATGATGCTAAGGGATTGGAGTGGACAAAAGAGACAGCTCTGTCCCTCACAAGCAGGAGTGGGCTGGGCCAGGGGGTAGGGGACAAGGACCCCGAGGGCTGGTTCCCCAGCAGATGCAGTGGTAGTATCTTGTTCTTCCTGTGCTACAAAGTACATAAGTTATATTTAATCTTAATGATAATTATTATTGATGTTTATTTGATTTATTGTTTGCTTCAGTCAGATTCAGATTGCAGAATTCTTTTACTGGCTTGTTGGTTCTTCTTGTAACTGGCTTTGAAATTTTGAAGGGGTGGAATAGGGCCTGTAGGCTTCAAGCACTATTTGACCTTAGAGTAGCTATTCATTAATTTCACCATTTAGACCAAAAAAATAATCATTTGTCTTGTGAATGTAGTTAAATATAACATTAATTAACATATAAACAATGAGGAACCTTGTGTCTCTGTTTCTTCAGTATGTAGAGTTTTATCCCTTATAAACAGACTGTATAAATAGACTGCACAACAGAACTACACTGTGGGTGTAATAGTGCTACAGACGCTAGTACTAGATATTATTTCTTGATTTTAGTATGACTTCATCTGTTTTGTTCTGGTTTGAACTATGATGTAATACCTGCTTTTGTTTCAGATTTTCACTAAACTTTGAATGTCACAATAGCATACAAAATAAATAATTGTGCCATATAGTGTCTAATTAATAATGCCATACAATGTCCAAATAAATGTACCATAAGAATACTTTCACACAGGTGGAATAAGCCTGCAATCCGCACCTCAAGACATGGTGAATTCAACACCAAAATCTGAGAATTAAGGACATGCACTCACGAATAGACACCAACAACATAAACCTGAACATACAAATGACAACACAGACAATAGGCAACCAAATACCTACCAATATTACTAATACACATAGGCAGATTAAATTGCTAATAAGTATATACAAGGTATTGGTTTGTATTTTGGCCATAATACATAAGCTCACAAGCCGACATCAAGGGTCCTCATTGTCTTGTGAGCCTGCTCCAACAAGACAACTAAACCACAACAAGGGAACCCAGCCTACAAGTGGGGTGATCGTCTAAATAGGGATGGCACCATGATGGAACCTAGAGGCCTGTCTCGCTCTAGATGGTAACAGGCAGGAACACCATACAAGGGAAATTACCCAACAGGCGTCTGCTCACCTACAGACACAGAGAAATACAACATAAAACTTACCAGCTGTCCGCACACCCACACACACATTACTGGGCAGAAAAAGACATTGTTCACACCTAATGTCTGAACACTAGAGATGAGTGAGCACTCTTGGTAAGGTCAGTTACTCGAGTGAGCCTCACTCATCTTGAGTAACTGCCTTCTCCTCCGAGCGTGCTCGGGGAGGGGGCAGAGGGGGTGAGCGGCGGGCGGCGAGGGGTAGCAGGGGGGAGAGAGAGATCTCTCTCACTCTCCCTCCTGCTCCCCTCCGCTCTCCCCAGCCGCCCTCTGCTGCCCCCTCCCCCCTGAGCAAACTCGGAGGAGAAGGCAGTTACTCGAGATGAGCGAGGCTCGCTCGAGTAACTGACCTTACCGAGCATGCTCGCTCATCTCTACTGAACACCTGTAAACAGACACTGAAGAAGTCACTGTTCACACTGGGTGTTTAGCACAACCATAAACAGACACTAAACAGGACCTTGTTCACACTTAATGTCTATAACCTCATGCATGCATGCAACCGAACACACATGACTCCAAATACCAGAGTTCTGAGAGGGAATGGATAATAGATAAATGACCAGCATCCTCTAGTAAGAGGGGCTGGTATTTATGTGCACAAGACCGATGGCGACTGGTTGGCTGGAGAACTTCACACCATCAGCCAGCCAAACCAAGCACACCTGTAACAGTACAAAGGACTACAGGTCCCATGAGCACAATGTGACACCATAGTTATCCCTGTGGATTTTGGTGCGTAATTCCTCTATGGCAGCTTAAGCTGTGTTTTGCGGTGTATCCTGGTAGAGTAATGCCACATGTGTGAAAGCACCCTAAAGAGCCCTAATAATACTGGCACACGTGAAGAATAAAATAAACATAAATGAAATACAGTGATTAAAAGATGGTGTCTTGTTCTCTGTACTTGCTTGCATTTTCTTTCTTCTCATGCAACCAAGCTATCATGAAAGCTTCTACCAGGTACACCTTGCCCCTTCAGATTGCCCTCTCCTAGTACATCACTCTCATCTCTTCTGGCAGCACATTCTCACCCTGTTCTAGAGGATTATTCGCTGCCATAGTTCCATACTGTTCTAACTCAACTCTTGGTTGATTCTGTTAAATCCACATCTGTGTGCTAACTCCCTTAGTTTACAAGAAGACAGTATTGAATAAGCTTGGATTGCATATCTACGAGGAATACCAATCACTCCATTTTTTTCAAACTCCCTTGGATATCCTGTCATCCGAGCCATAGTGTTCTAACTCCTCTGACCAATAGTCCGCTTGTATTTTGTCAGTTGATAGACAGAAATGTAACGGCACTGTTGAGGGTGGAGAGTTAAGTTGCACGTGCCATAAAACTTCCTGGTTGCTGCTGATGAGGATCTGTGACTGCTGCAGCCACTGGTGATGAATAATGACAGAAGAGATAGAAAAATGTTCTTTCATTTGAAAAGCTGTACATTAACAAACCCAAAGTTGATAAGCTAAAAGTGAGACCCTAACAAACTGTACCATTTTTTGATGCACCTACTCAGCGTTAAAACAACACTCGTGTGAAAGAGCCCTCACATTGCATGTTAGTCAGTCGACAGATGTCCACAACTATAGGGCTTATTCACACGAGTGTATATTGGCCGGCCGATGTACGCTACCATGTGATGCACAAGGAGGCGTATACGCCGTTGGGCTGTCTTCCCCTTCCCTCCCCCTCGCTGTCTCTCTGCAAAGGGAGGAGGTGGGACGGGAGGGAGCTAGTGTGCTGAGCTCCCGCTCCTTGCCGCTGTTTTCAATGGGAGGGGTGGGGCGGGGAAGGGCATAGCTCCCATAGGAGTCAATGCAGCTGCTGCTGCTGACGGAGCTTTTACGCAGCAGAGATACGCCCCTGTGTACTGGTGCATTGTAAACCAATGCATCAGAGGGGCAGCGTATATCGGCCGGGTGTGAAAAACCCGGCTGATGTACACCTGTGTAAATAAGCCAATAGGGTAATGCAATGTATTGCTTGGGACAATTTTCTTTCTCTTACAATTGAAGACGTGATGGGGATATAAAAAAGCAAAAAATGAAAAAGAGTGTAGCAAAAAGATTATGGTGACTAGGGTCAGATAAGATGTACCTAAAAAGTTTCGTGACTGAGGCCTAATCTGCAAATCTGCAGCAGATAGACATGCTTAAGGCCTTATTCACACGACCGTATCTATGCAGCTATTTAGACACGTCAAAAATCACCCATAAATCGCAACCATCTGAAGCATTGGATTTCAATGTATTCATGCAGATGAACGATATTTAGGTGCACTGGGAAGAAGTGCTTCATATCGGCTGCCGTTTTCACGGCCCGGACAATATACACTACCGTCTGAGGGTGACTACCCACTACAGTTTTTTTTCACTGCGAAATTCGCAGCATTTTTTTGTCCTGCAGGGGTCTATGGAACTTGTAATGTTAAAATCGTGATTGCGCAAAATCACAATTTACTGCGAAATTGTGATTTTGCGTGATCACGATTTTAATATTACAAGTCCCATAGACTCCTGCAGAGAAAAAAAACGCTGCGAATTTCGCAGTGAAAAAAAACTGTAGTGGGTAGTCACCCTGAGCTGTCTTTCCCTACCCCCCACCCCCCTCGCCGGCTCTCTGCCTCTCACCTCCCCTCTGGCTGTTTGCAATGGCAGGGGGCAGAGCGGGGGGTGGAGGGGGAACACAGCTCAGATGGTAGGGTATATCGTCTGGCCATGAAAACGGGAGCCGATGTACACTCCTGTGAATAAGCCCTTATGTAGTTTTTTTTTGCTGTCCTACTTTTATTTTTTTTCAAAGACATTTATTTTTTAAAATTATTTTCTGCTGCCATCTTCTCCGCTTATTACTTTTTAGAAAATTTTTCCATCCACATAATTGGGCAAAGGCTCGATGTCCTATAGTTTGTGTTAGTACCATTTTGGAATACATATAACTTTTTGATCACTTTTTATTGCATTTTTTCTTGGAGACAGAATGACCAAAGAAGCACATTTATGCCGTTCTTAATTGTTTTTTCAGAAGGCTATCTGCTTATCTTTTACAAAAATTGTGTTGCACCGTGTAATAGGAGTGGCCCCCATAGTGGCCCCAGTAGTAATGGCGCCCCCCATAGTGGCCCCAGAAGTAATAGTGTCCCTCATAGTAGCCCCAGTAGTAAGTGACCCCCATAGTGACCCCGGTAATAATAGTGACCCCTATAGTGACCCAAGTAATAATAGTTACCCCAGTAGTAAGTGACTTCAGTAATAAGAGTGATCCCCATAGCGGCCCTAATAATAACAATGACCCCCTTAGTGGACCCAGTAGTGATAGTGACGCCCATAGTGGCCCTAGTGGTAACAGTGACCCCCATAGTGAGCCCAGTAATAATAGTGATCCCAGTAGTAAATGACTCCAGTAATCAGAGTGACTCCAATAATAAGAGTGACCCCCATAGTGGCCCCAGTGAAGATAGGGTCCCGAATTGTGGTCGCAGTAATTATAGTGACCCCTCATAGAGACCACAGTATTAATAGTGACCCCCATAGTGGCCCCAGTAGTAACAGTGACCATCATAGTGGCCCCAGCAGTAACAGTAGTAATTGTGGCCCCACTAGTAATAGTGACCCCCTTAGTGGCCCCAGTAGTAATAGTGACCCCCACATCATCCTCAGTAGTAATTGGCCCCTGGCCGGCTAGCATTCCTACAGACATTCCACTCACCCAGCTGCTGCTGAGCCTGAAACCGCTGGCCTCTTCCCTCAGTTTCCGTGCTGAGGACAGGACAGCACAGACACGGCAGAGAAGAGGTCAACGGTCACAGACTCTGCACCGCCGCTGGACCTGAGCTACAAGCTGTGTGAGTGAAGTGCCTGTTAGGGCTCTTTTACACGAGCGTATATCAGCCGCACTTTCATGCTGCCCATCTGATGTAATCCCCGGCGCGTAGTTGTCTACACTGCGCATATGCGGCAGCACGCCAGCTGTCACATCCGCAGTGCACAGGTATGTGCGGGGCCACTGGCCGGCACAGGGTCATATTTCGCTGCGAGATCTCACAGCTGGAATCCAACTCGGCAGTGTGCATGCGGCCTTAATAGTACATACATGTGTCAAAGTGTCATTCTTCCAACACCAAAATGCTAATTTATTATAAAACACACTAGATAGATAGATAGATAGATAGATAGATAGATAGATATGAGATAGACAGACAGAGAGAGAGAGAGAGAGATATGAGATAGATAGATAGATAGATAGATAGATAGATAGATAGATAGATAGATAGATAGATAGATAGATAGATAGATAGATAGATAGATAGATAGATAGATATGAGATAAATAGATATGAGATAGATAGATATGAGATAGATAGATAGATAGATCATTTCTTCTAAATGTAGGTCCATAATATGCTATTCTGTAATAGATGTCAACATCTATTTCTGAGGAGTGAGTTTTAAAAATGTCTTTATGTCCTCTATATGCAGTAGATATAGAGATACCAAGCAACAGTAAGCAGAGGCAAATGCCAGGTCATTGCTAGCTGTGGGGTATAGTATTTTCTATTATAAGTTAGTGATCCGTTACTACCTTAACGTGCTGACTGGAGGTATCACTGTCTCTTTCCCTTTTTCAGCTCAGTCATCCCTACAGGCAAATTGTAAAACTTGTGTTCTACTTGTCAGATTAAATGCAATATGCTCCTGCTCTCTTCAATGGAGTGTTTATAGCTATGTTTGCAATTAGAGATGAGCAATTAGTGAAATAATCAGTTTGCGTAAGTATTGGGCAGATTTCACAAAACTCATTGTGAATCAGGACAGTCGATTTTGACTCCCATTAAAGTCAATGGGAGGTAAAATCTGTTTCACTAAATTGCCCTCCAGAAGGTCCCCAATGCAGCCAAAGCCCTCCAAATTGCATGGGAAAACAGACACATTTGAGGAACACTGTGCTCCTCCCAAAAATTGGTAAGAATAATGTACAGTGGTGTAGGGCTCACTCTAGCACTAAAAACAAAAGAAGGCCCACATTGGGTCTCCTGGATCACAAATTGCACCAAGGAAGACAGCAAGTGTGGTGCTTGTTTTAAAAGAAATGCCATAAATTATTCAAGGACAAATTCTGTCTGGTGAACACAACACTCAAGCATGGACTTGCTCCAAGGAACAGCTGTAGAGCTACCAAAGATTTTTATAGGCAAGAAGCAGGTTTGCTGCTTGTTTTTAAAAGCAACATCATAAAGTTTGCAAAGGACAAATTCTATCAAGTGAACAGGTCATCTCTAAGGCCTTAGTCAGACGGGCATTTTTTCGCGCGATTTGCGGATCGCATGACGGATGCGCATCCGCAAATCGCGTGACCGGTGCGCGCAAGTCGCCCGCAAATCGCCCGAAAATCTGCTCCTAGCCGCGTTTCATTAGAAACGGGCCGGAGCTGTCCAGCGCATTGCATTCAATGGAGACGGCAATAGAGCCGTCTCCATTTAAAGCAATGCGCTGCGGGCGAGTGTGGGATGAATTGTCGGTAAGGGCTTAAATATATAAGCCCTTCCCTGCAATTCATCCTAAAATGTGTTAAAATAAAAAAAAATTGTATACTCACCTTCTCCCGGCAGCCGGAGCTCCGCGCGGCCGTCCTGCAGTGGGTGTGAAGGGGGTGTGAGTCAGACCTGCCCCCTGATTGGCTCAGCGCTGAATTCATGAATGGATGTGAGTCAGACCTGCCCCTGATTGGCTCAGCGCTGAGAGGCAGCAGTCACTCACCCATTCATGAATTCATGAATGGGTGTGTGAGTGAAACCGGCCTCTGATTGGTCAGGGCTGTGACCAATCAGAGGCAGATCATTCAGCAGGCGGGGATTTTAAAGCCCCGCCGGCTGAATAGTGCCAAGAAGTAGTTCAGGAGAACTGACAGCGGCCGCGGCTGGACTCCGGCTGCAGTGGAAAGATGAGTATACAATTTTTTTTATTTTAACACATTTTAGCATGAATTGCAGGGAAGGGCTTATATATTTAACCCCTTCCCGACAATTCACCCCGCGCACGCCGGCAGCCCATTGCTTTCAATGGAGCGGCTGTATGATTTGTGTTCTATATGTTCTCAATGGGGTCGGCGCTGCTGCCGCCGGCCCCATTGAGCGCATATACAGAAGAGAACAGGAATCGCAGATCGCAGATAGGTGCGATCTGCGATTTTTTGTTCTATAATTTATCGGACGAGCGCATAAAAAGCGCTCATGTGTCTGATACCATTGCAAAGCAATGGTTTTATAAAATCGCTGGACGCATGCGCATGCGCAAATCGCGGCTAAAAACGCCCGTCTGACTAAGGCCTATGGAAACGCTATAGAGCTACAGCTGTTTTTTGTGCTTTAGAAATTTTTGCTTTGGAAGAAGGAGGAGGAGGAAACATGGCGGAAGCAGGAGAAGGAGAGCAGCAGCACTACCACCACCACCAGCAAAAGCACCTTTTGGGCAGAGTGTACCTCTCATGAAAACATGGAAGCTGTAGCTCCATATTTCCATATTGACATGTTTTTAATTTTGGGGGAAGTAGGAAGGCGAAACAGGGCGGAAGCAGGAGAAGGAGAGCAGCAGCACGATAAGTATATTACGGGCACAATTTACAGGTGAGCATCCCGCGCCCAACCACAGGTCTACTGGCCCAAACTCACAGCATGATAGAGAGCCATGAAGTGAGTGGGATGAGAGTATTAGTAGGGGCATGCAAAGAACGCAAGGGGCCCCATAGGAAAACTCTGAATCCCCTGCTGGGAAAAATTTCTATCATATATACACAAGGGGTGAACAAAAATATGGAAACACCGTACGAAATACATGCCTTAAGTTACATGATAAATCTATTTCACTAAGACATGTAGAGACAGATTTTAAGTGGAGGTAATATGACACAGATGCAGCCAGGGAGAAGTGAACATCTGGCTGAGCAACAAGGTTCCATTGGTCAGAGGTTTGAGCCACTCAGCTGCTGTTACCAGCTGGCTCCCAATACCACCCAGAGTAGGGCAAGAGGTGAAGTAAACACAAATTTAATGGGAAAACTCCTAGCCAGGCAGGGGTCAAAAGGGCAGCTCAGTGCTAATGGTTAAAATCTCATGCATTTTGAATGGTGTTTCCATATTTTTGTTCACCCCCTGTATATACACTTGCACAAAGTCAGGGATTTTGTAGGAGTATAGTCAGGTGTATGAATAACCAATTATACCAAACAGGTGATAATGATCATCATCTTCAAATGTAGGTTAACACACAGTCATTAAGTGAAATGTGCAGCAAGCATGCCACAACTGGTGCCACAGTCATTAAGTGAAATAGAAACAGCTATGTAGGAGGCTTAAAAATGGGTGAGGAACATCCAAATTCTGCTACAAAAGTGAGGTCATGGAAGATAGTTACATGTCACAAATCATACATGGCAAGACTGAGCACAGCAAGATCTCCCCCAGACAAAGATTTCGAAGCAGTCTTGGATTTCAAGATGCTCTTTTGAAGAGGCACAAAGAAACAGGCAATATTAAAGACCACAGATGCAGTGATCAGCCAAGGTAACTTAGTGCAACAGATGAAAGATGAACTGCTACCAGCTCAGAACTGGCAGAAATCAGTGGTACTCAGGTACACCCATCTATTATTCGAAGAGGTCTGGCCAGAAGGGATCTTCAATGAAGAATTGCGGCCAAAAAGACATACCTTTGGCATGGAGTCAAGGCCAAGCGATTCATCTATGCATAAAAACATAGAAACTGGGGTGCCGAAAAATGCCAGCAGCCGTTTTGTACCGATGAGTCAAAACTTTAAATATTTGGGGCGTGTGGCTACATGCTGCACAATGAGGATGCATTAAACTGGTGCTACTCAACCCACCACCTTTTCTAGCAATGATCTGCTCCTATCTTGTGCCACATACTTTTGTGATGGACTCCTGCTGTTACCTGTGAACCCTAGCAACATATTAAGGGGTCTTGGGCTCCTGCATTCCCACCCGCAGTAGCGGCGGCATACCTCCAACTGGAAGCATCAGATCTTCAAGTGCAATGGTGGGTGAAGAGAATAGAGATCCTGGCTCCATCTTTCAGCATGGAGACCTGGTCGGCTTTCTTAGCTGCTGCCTCTCAACGCCCCCTGCTCTTTAAGGTTCTGGCCAGCTCTGGAGTCTGTGGTGTCCAGGGCCTTCTGAATAGCAACACTCAGATAGGACGTGACCCGACGGCCTTCTCTGCAGCACTGCTGTGACTATCCTCCTTCTGTGGCTGTGGCGGGATTGTGGCTCAGACTCTCCCTGGCTCCGATTCTCTGTGAGAAATAGCGCAGATTATGCAGACAGCCAAAGGTGAAGCTGCAACTCTGGCAGAAGAGGACAGGCTCCATGCCTCTGAGTTGAGCTATTCCTATATACAGACATGCCGTCTTGAGGAATAATAAGTGCATTAGAGGCCTAGCAGGGGTACTGATTGTGGACCTTAATGCTGGGTCCCCGGTGTTATAACATTCCCTACTCTGCCATATAGGTTCCTCTGTTATACAAAGCCACTGGGGTGTTAATCCTCTGGGGGTAGCCTTTAAGTCTCATACGGCCATTAGCCTATGTCTTGCCATTAGCCTAAGCTATCAGTTCTGCTATGTGTCTAAAGTCCTCTCTGGTGCCCTTCAACATGCCACAATTGACTGACTGAAACCCATATTTCTATTAATTCGTAGCTCAGTCTTTGTGATTTTTCAGGCTATGTTTAGAGGATATTTTGGACCCACTTACTTATGGACCACGACAATAATTTGCTGGAGACTACTACTGTTTACTCTTAACAAAAATAAGCATCACTAACTATTTTTTTTAGAGAGATTATCAATACCGGTTAAAAATGGGCTGAAAGTGTACGAAATGTACAGCACCTAAAAAGCTTACAGATTTTTTACCTCCTTGCCCACATGGCGCTATTGGAGATATGAATTCTTATAACAACAGTTCAGGACCAGATCAGATGGCAACAACATCTCGAAAACACTGTTCGCCTACACTGCAATCCTCTACAGGCTCCTCTTCACTTCTGGAACATAATCTCACATCCAGGAACGTCATTAAAAAATGTGTTCCTAGATTCTTACGGGTCTCACCTAGCTCTAAGGGAGCTTCCTCTCAAAAAGGATCTCATACTGCTACTGATAATTTTAATATGGAAGACCTCTCTTGTACTCTACAATCGTATCCAAGTACAGATAGTCCCTTAACAATTAACACACTGTAGGAGCTGCTTTTGTCTCTTCAGAAGGATATTTCTAGAGATATGCAAAATAAAATGTTCACAACTACAATTTAATATTGATTATCTCACCACACATACAACTCATGTTAAACAAAAAATGGGCGATTTTTCTCTCAACATAGGTGGATGTCCTGGAAGACGAGGTCTTAAAGATAGGTCATAGAGAAACAACATTAAATTCCAGGGAATTCTGGAATCCATGTCCCCTACAGACCTTCCTCAATTCCTACCTCAACTTCTTCAAACACTGCTTCCATCTTTATCTCCACTGGAATATGCTGTTGATAGAGCATGCATGCTGCTCCACAGGACGTCCTAACTTACTTTCATTTTTAGCAGACCAAGGAAAAACTTCTAAACTAGGGGTGGCGAAGAGCATCATTACCAGCCCCATATAATGCCAAATTGATGTTCCCTAATCTTTCTCCAGCAACCTTGCAACTGCATAGGCAATTCAACCAAGTCACTTTAGCTCTTCGTGTTGACAATATTACATACAAATGGGGCTTTCCTACAAAGCTTCTTATATCAAGAAATGGAGTGACTTATATAGCAGCGACAGTAACAGATGGACTCTCCCTCCTGAAGAAATGGGACATTCCTGCTGACCAAGCTGCATCTCTTTCAATGAATAAATCTCCACGTCAGATCACACAGGAATAGTCTTCCATTGGCAAGAGTGGTCGTCATCCTTAACTGATATGTAATAATAATCTTTATTATATTGCGCCAACATATTCTGCAGTGCTTACAAAAACAGGGGGATAGAAAAAGACAAAAGTACAAAAATACAAAAACCACGGTTACATGTAGTAATCAGTTGATCGAAACAGTAGGGATAAGGGTCCTGCTCCAACGAGCTTACATACCACAAATAATATGGTGATACAGAAGGTAAAGGGGCTGGAGATGTGCACGGTATGGCGAGGTGGAGTGTGGGATGCTATACATATAAACAATGGTCAGACTTAAACCGTGTGGTGGCTGAATCGGTATGACTGCAGGAGGCAGTTGATGATGGCTAGCAGGGATTGCAATCACTAGGATAGGGAGCATGTTATCAGGCGGACTGTAAAGGGGTTTAGTTTAAGGAATATGGTATGCTTCCCTGAAGAGGTGCGTTTTTAGGGAACACCTGAAGTTTTGTGAGTCAGGGATTGCCTGGATAGTTTGGGTTAGCGCATTCCAGAGAACTGGTGCTGCTCTGGAGAAGTCTTGGAAGCTGGAATTAGAGTTTTGAATTAAAGGGGCACTCAGTCTGACTTCAGTAGAGGAGAAGAGGGCCAGGCTGGGTGGTGGATTGAGATGAGGGAGGCAATGTAGGGTTGCGCGGTGCTGTGGAGAGCTTTATGGATGAAGGTAGTGAGTTTCAATTTAATTCTGTATTTAACGGACAGCCAATGCAATGACTGGCACAGGACAGAGGAGTCTAAGTAGCGGTTGGACAGCAAGATGAGCCTGGCTGAGGCATTCAGGATGTATTGGAGGGGGGAAAGTCTGAGGTGGGGGAGGCTAATCAGCAGCGAGTTGCAATAGTCGAGCTGAGATTGGATGAGGGCAACAGTGAGCGTTTTTAGCGTGTCCAGAGTGAGAAAAGGGCAGATTCTTGCAATGTTCTTGAGGTGCATGTGGCATGTTTGGGTCAGAGATTGAATGTAGGGGGTAAAGGAGAGATCAGAGTCGAATAAAACCCCAAGACAGCAGACGTTATGGTGGTGCCACACACTGAGATGGAGATGTTAGGATGAGGTCGGTTAGTAGAGGGCGGAAATACTACTAGGTCAGTTTTTGAGAGGTTCAGTTCTAGGTAGAGAGAGGACATAGTGTTAGAGACAGCGGACAGACAGTCGGTAATGTTTTGGAAGAAAGGTACAGAGATGTCATGGGAAGAGGTGTATAACTGGGTGTCGTCAGCATAGAGGTAGTATTGGAGGCCAAATCTTCTGATGGCTTGTCCAATATGGGCTGTGTAGATGGAGAAAAGGAGGGGGCCGAGGACCGAGCCCTGGGGCACCCCAACAGCAAGGGGAAGAGGAGGGGAGGTGGAGCCAGCGAAAGAGACACTGAATGAGCAATCAGACAGGTAGGGGAAGAACCAGGAGAGAGCAGTTTCCTTTAGGCCAATGGAGCGAAGCATACTAAGGAGGAATTTGTGTTCAACAGTGTCAAATGCTGTGGAGAGATCGAGGAGGATCAATAGAGAGTAGTCACCCCTCGATTTGGCTGTCAGGAGGTCGTTTGACACCTTTGTAAGGGCGGTTTCTGTTGAGTGTAGGGCGTCAAGAAGAGAGTTTTCTGATAAACAGCTTATAAGGTGGGAGTAAACCAGGCGTTTTAGTAGTTTGAAGATGAAGCGGAGACTTGAGATGGGTCGATATGTACTTCAAATATAATGTTATCTCTTATACTTTTTAAGATTTTGATACTTACTTAAATTCATGATGTTTAGACATGTTTATACCCCCAAATTATTATTCACCTTTTGTGTGCCATGCACTACGTGAACACTATTATACTGCTTATTGTTTTTTTTTTATTTATTTTTCTGTTACATTTGTTTTTGTTATACTGAAGAGGTCTTTTCCTATGCTATGTGTCCACCACTCTCTGTCTGCCATGGAGACAGCTCAGTTTTTTTGTTTATTTATATACCATGCCTATCACTAGTTGCTCTTTGAATGCTAAAGGTTTTAATAGTCCATTCAAGCATAGTTTGCTTTGTCTTGGGGCCCTTAGGCCTCCCTCACACAGACACTTTTTGCCATGATTAGCATGGCATTCTGAATGCCACACTAATTGCAGTGTAACGCTCCCATTGTTTTCAATGGAGCCTAGCAGACATCCGTACGATCGCGGCACTTTCCAGCGCCGCGATTTTCAAGCGGAGTCTGTTCTATTTTTGGTCGCTAAACTCCCACTATTACACAGCTCCCACTATCCCACTAGACACAGCTCTCTGCGGCTGAGAACAGAAGTAAAAAATTGCAGCAAAACACTGTGAGTGAAATCACGGCGCTTTGCTGTGCTTCTGTGTGAGGGAGGCCTTAAACTATATGCTGACAAATTCTTTGCGCAGGAAACATATTTCATATCTTAACCCCATTCCTGTTATTCAAGAATTGATATGTTTTTCTTGGATGCCAGAGGTTTAGAGAAAGTTATACAGGCTGAGATCGTAACCATTACTTGGTTGGATCACGCACCAGTGTCTCTGTCATTACATGAGAGACATTCTAACTCACCCTCATTCCCCTGGTGACTTAATGAATACATTCTTTCACATCCAGGGTATGAGTCTGATTTGAAAACTGAATTGGACTGAATTTTTTGACTCCTCGTCAGTCCCTGGCATTTTCTCAGTGTGGAATACCCATAAGGTATAGATGAGAGGTCTGTTTTTAAAATATTGCTCCAGAGGTAAAAGAAGAAAGAGGGAGGAAGAATTAACTTTCCTGACCTCTCAAATTAATAATGCTAATCCGACACCTCATAGAACAGAACAAATATTTAAACTACGCGCCAAGCTGTAGAGTCTTTTGGCTGCAAAACATGATAATACCTTTTAAAAAATGAATATGCAATTTTACACCCATGATAACCATACTGGGGCACTATTGGCGAAACAACTTAGATCCAAGGAAAGAATTAGATATCGTCTAGATTCTGTTAGGCATAGTATTACCCATCCTCAAGAAATTGTCAATGCCTATTATTCTTTTCTTTATAATCTATCTTTTTTGTATCCTTCCAACATTGGTTGCTGCAGATCAAGTGGGTTTGTTCCAGAAAAGGTAAGCTTCCAATGGAACCCATTGGTTCCTAAATCTAATTAGAATTGCTGAGCTCATTCATGTGCCTTCCTTATTTCTAGCATTAGATGCAGAGAAGGTATTTGACTGGATTCACTGGGGATGTCGAGAAGCCACTTTAGAAAAATTTGGATTCCCAGACCCCATCAAATCTGCGTGGGTTTATTCATCTGGGTGTTTTTCCACTGTCTTTACAATGTCCAATGCCACTCAACAGGGCTGCCCTCTCTTGCCTCTCATGTTTGCTCTTGGAACCTCTAGCTAAACAGATTAGAAATAAAAAGACAGTAAGGGAATTAAATTAGAATATCCGGAACACAAAATAGGGTTTTATGCTGATTATGTCCTTTTAGCATTAAAGGACCTTATCCTTTCTTTAAAACAGGCCCAGTGTGTATTCTTTGATTTTGGGAAAATTTCATACTATAAGGTAAAATCTCAATAGCTAAGTTTTAGAATTGATGACCAAACCAAACAACATATAATGAGCTCTTTCTTGTATATATAGAATGATCCTTTCATACCGTATTATATTTCAATATTCTTATTTGTAATAAGAAATATGTTGCAGATCTTCACATATACATTCCAAATGTATACAACAATCATTTTTCAGTTTTGTTTTACAAATATCATTCATTTCTTTGAAACTTTAACAGGAAAAAAAGGGGTATATGGGGGGTGAAGGGTAAAATGACTCTACCGCAGTTCAAATTTTACCAATATTATGACGTTATTTCTTTCATTAGGCTCCTTATGTGAATCATACTTCTTTGCTTCAGGGATTTGTTATGGATTGGGTCAGCCTATTATAATATTCCATCCATGGTAACAGTGTAAGCTCAAAGCTAACCATTCTATCATTTAGCCACCAGTAATGGATGGGATATTACCGTATCTTTCTATATTAGAAAGGGATTTTTCCTATCTCCAACAGAAGCAATGCAAACTCAGGATTAGGCACTATATGTAGTTTTGTAAACTTAAATAGTGTATTTCCTCAAAAATAAGACACTGTCTTATATTAATTTTTGCCTCAGAAAATAGGCACTAGGTCCTATTTTCAGGATGTTTTATTATACTTACCTAGCAGGCTTGGTCCAGATCCTTCCTGCTGCTCTGCAGAGCCCCAGCATGGTTCCTGCAGTCCTCAACCACCCACACAGGATCACTTTCTGGTTACGGGATTCATAAATCCTGCCTTCACGAAGCCATGGCTGTGATAGGTTCTTCGAGCACTGCTTTGAATAGTTGAGCTGCAGCGTTCGAAGAACCAATCACAGCCATCACATTGTGGAGGCGGGACTTATGAATTGGCTGAGCCGCAGCTGTGATTGGTGGTTCGAGCAATGCAGCTCAGCCAATCAATGCAGCTCTCAAAGAACCAATCGCAGCCATTGCTTCATGGAGGCATGATTTAAGATTCTCGTAACCAGGAAGTCATCCTGTGCCAGCAGCCGAGGACTGCGGGAACCGCACCGGAGCTCTGGAGAGCAGTGGGAAGGACATGGACCAAGCCTGCAAGGTAATGTATTCCTATTTTTCATTTTTATGTAATGTAAGTAAGGCTTATTTTCAGGGAAACATGGTATTATTGAAAATATTTATTTCCATTATGGAAATTATTTGTTTGATTAGGTTAGCAGATTGAAATGCCCTTAGGTTTGGGACACCCAGGCCCCGTTTATTTCTTAAGGAGTATATTACCGAGGCTGATACTCTTGATTTCTTAGCATTCCATACAAAATCCAGCATCTGTTTCTGTAAGGTTTTTAAGAGGCATGTGAGGCACGGGATTGTTATTGTACGAAAATATTACAGAATCTTTGGAATGATTATTATTTTATATAGGGCTATTCTTACAAACCATTATGATTCTACTTTGCATTAGAAATTAATTTTTTTTTATGTTCTCAGTTAGTGGGTTAAGTTTACCTCTGGCATCTACTTCAGGGGTAAACACAATTTTATGCCTAGATATATGATGCTCGTGTTTTCCCAGGAGTAAAGGAATTATTTACCTTTCAGTTGGTTGGGGAAGTTGATAGCTAAAATTTGAGATTAATTATGGTTTACTTTGTAATATGAGACCTGGCTAAACTTATTTATTAGGGTGGAAGTCGTAGGAAGGGATCAAAGAGGTTGTGTTAATAAAAGAACAACGTCATCCGCAAAAAGTCCTAATCTGTGTTGTCGGAGGGGAAGCGGGATTCTCGTCACATTAATTTCTGGAGTTTTGTCTTGCAAAGGCAATAGTGGATGTTGTTGGTCACCAGGGAAGAGTCACTCGCAACAGGTGGAGTCCAGAGAGAGGATGTGTAGGGAAGACAACTTAGAACAAGAAAGTCTTAATCGTAGAGATTTTTCATCATGACAGTAGTTCGTAGCGACATTTTATGAGTGTGCTTTGGATCTGCTTGACCATTCCTGTGAAATTTGTGGGGGTGCTTTCCGCCATGGCTCAGGTAACCTCCATTTTTGAAAGAATTTCAGGCCCTTTTCTAGTTTTGTTAAGATGAAGGTTGTATCATTTCTATAAATAATCATTTTAGTCGGAAACCCCTACTTATACAGAATCTTATTCTGGGGCGCAGTAGTCTATGCACTTTATCAATTATTCGTTCTTCTGGACTGGTGGCAGGGAGAAGTGTCTGAATGAGTTTTTGTACAGAGTTTGCTAGTGCTGCTGCAGAAACGGATTCAGCGATTCCTCTGATTTTAATATTATTGCGCCTGTTTCTGTCCTCTAAATCTGCCAATTTGTTTTTAACGTATTCTAGCTTTTCTACCACTGTGTAATATGCATCAATCAGCTCATTATGAGAACTCATGAAATCACTCATTTTGTTTTCTAACTGCTCTACTCTGGCTCCAATCTCATTTATTGTGGAATTAAATGATGCATAAAACACTGACGGGTCTTTTTGCAGTGAGCCCCTTAATACCACTATCATCTCTCTAATGAAGCTTTTTCATGCAGTTTGATCTGGGCATGTGATTTTGAGCAGTAGGTCGCTTTTTTCTGCACTCATAGGTTGCTCCTCTGCCAGTGCTACAGCCTGGACCTGGGGAACTATCTCCCTCCTTAGTCTCATTTTTACTGGGCTGTTTCTCACTGTGCCTGGACCGCTGTCCATAGAGCTAGGGCTTTTCTTGCACATGCCTTGTTACTCCATGTGCTGGGCTAGTGCAGGAGCTCTCCTCCTCTCCTCTCTCCCCATGGGATTTTTATTGTGTTCATAGAGTGGGAACAGGGGGAAGCCCTCTTTCCCACTGCTCCTGAAGAGGGATACCCCCAGTCTGCTGCCCCCACATCTAACTCCGACAACTCAGCGCGGCCGCCATCATGCAGCTCGGGCTCTCCTCTGCTCTCCTGTGAGGTAAAGAAGTCCATTAGCTTCTTAAGCCCGCGTTATTAATTCCATTAATCTTAAATGCCATTTGGAAAAATTATATTTTTATAGATATGTTACAAAATTTCCCACATTTTCTTCTGGGTACCTTGGACAGAATACCTTGCCAAGAATCCCTCATGATTACACATAATTCATATAGTGTTCTGTTGAAGGAGAGGTGTTTGTGAAGTTGAGCCCATAAGCCACATTTCACCAAATGGAGTTGGGGATTTGGTCAGGATTAATGGTGTCCTCAATGCTGAGAAATACAGGCAGATACTTATCTATCATGCAGTACTATTAGGGAGGCATCTGATTGGCTCCAAATGTATTCTGCAGCAGGACATCAACCCCAAACAAACAGCCAATGTCATTAAGAACTACAGTGAAAGCTTGGCTTGCGTGTGCCTCAGCTTGCGAGCTTCTTGACTTGCAAGCAGGCTCTCTCCCGAATTTTTTCTCTGATATAAGAGCAAAGACTCGGGTTACAAGCCTGCTTCGCATTCCATGCGGGGAGTCGCCTCATCACTGTACACTGTGACAGCGGGGAGTAAAGAATCCCCTGCCACAGATGTGACAGCTATGGCAAACGATTGCAAAGCTCACCCATTGATTTCAATGGTACTGCCTGCCAGCAGCCCCATTGAAAGCAATAGGATACCGGCAACCCCGCAGTGATTTTCGGGGAAGGGCTTTAAATATAAACCCTTCCCTGAAAATCATGCATAGCATGTGTAAAAACTAAAAATATACTCACCTGTCCATGCTGCCGGGGCTCAGCCGCGTATAGTCACGTCTTCTCCCTGCACTGTTTTGAAGTTTTTTCATCGGGTGGCGATTTAAATTTCCCGCCTGCTGAAAGAGCTGTATCTGATTGGCTGAGCGCTCAGCCAATTACAGGCAGCTCTCAGCCATTCAATAAATGACAGCTGAGCGCTGCCCGTGATTGGTCACAGCGCTCAGCCAGTCACAGGCAGCGATAATCGTTGTATTTAAATGGCCCTTTACATTAGAGTTGGTCAAGGTTCTGTTATGTTGTCCATTGTTGTAATTAGAACAATAGCACTGCATGGAGTGCTATTTGGCCCATCAAATCTAACAAAATTTGAGTATCTGGTGCAAATGTGAACAAAACCTTAGTGTGGAAAAAACTCACTGGTCAATTTTTTAAAGTATGTGTTTATGCTACTGTGAATTCCCCCTTACCGGATATTATTCCTGTAATCACTGAACTACATTCTTTCTGAATGTCTTTGATATGTAACAAAGAATATGTGACCTAATTATCTGTAAAAAATGCAAACTAGCTGTTCTAATAAATGTACTTGCAAATAGCTTTTCATGCTAGTTAAAAGTGAAAATGACAAGTTTTATCAGGCAAAAATCATTGCATGCTTATTAATATGCACATTTCAAAAGTCATTTCTTCCTTGCTACTAAGTTGAATTGAAGATGCTCTTTAATATACATCTGCAACCTTTTAAGGTGCTCAGTTATGGAAAATAAAAAAATTTGCTTTCATTTTTTCTGAACTTAATATTTCTATTTTCAGATCTTTCTAACCACATTTCATGTAGAGCAGTAGCAAGTAGTCATTGGGTCCTGAAGCAAACATTTGAATTCACAGGCATGAAATAGCCTTTGCTTCTAATTATTAGCAGTGATTATTTGACATGCATGTAATTATGTTTGCTTCTGTAACAACTTCTACCATGTATCTAACTCTTTTGCTTCATCCCCAGCCATGCTTTATATGCATGTAACCTCTACTTCTCCTCTTCTTTGCCTGCATGAATTGATTTTTCACTTTTCTGCTCAAGTTGTCTTCCATTTTCCATTTTTGTCCTTCACCTTGTGACAGTTTCCTATGCATTTTTAGAGCCACAGAAGTCGATATGAAAGAGACGTCTCAGACTTCCCTTTATACTTTTCCTTCTTTGTGATTCCACTCTGGCGTTTAGCTACAAAAATAACTGCTAGCCTAAGACCATATTCAGGCAGCCAAAAACTCGGGCAGAACTCACATAGATAGCACATAGTGATGAGCCGTTAGTGTAATAATTGGTTCATGTTGGTATCAGGCCAATTTCAGAACAATCATTGTGAATCAGGATGGTTGATTCCGACTCCCATTTAAGTCAATGGGAGTAAAAATCGGCTTCACAAATTTGGCCTCTAGAAGGTCCCAAATGCAGCCAAAGACCCCCAAATTGCATGGGAATACAGCCACACATCTGGGGAACACTGTGTCTTCTAGCTCAACAATTGTGCCAAGAAAGACAGCAGGTTTGCTGCTTATTTTAAAAACAATATCATAAAGTTTGCAAAGGACAAATTCTACCAGGTGAACAGTACAGACAAGCACGGGCCTTCTCCAAGGAAAAGCAGTAGAGCTACAACTGAATCTTTTGCGATAGAAAATCTTTATTTTGGGAAAAGGAGGAGGAGGAAACATGGCAGAAGCAGGAGGAGAGCAGAAGCATTTTCACCACCACCAGCAGCAACGGCATCTTAAGGGCAGAGTGTGCTCCTTTTGGAAACATGAGAGTTGTACCAATATGTATTTCCATATTGATATATTTTTAACTGGGGGGAAGTAGGAGGAAAAAATATTGCAGAAACAGGAGAAGGAGAGCAGCAGCACCTTTAGGACATAGTGTGGTCTTTGATATAAATCTATGCTCACTCATATGTGAATAGAAATTGCCAGCGTGCTAACTAATCAGTGATATCTACCACAGGGGTGCAGAAGTCAGGTGAAATCCATGCCCACTTCATTTTTATAAACATCAGATGAGCCTCATTGTCTGTGAATAGGCAGATGTGACTGTCAGTTATCACACCCTCAGCTGTGCTGAACACCCTTTCTGATAGCACACTGGCAGAGGGCCAGGCAAGTGCAGCATCTAAGAAGCGGGCCCCCAGCCTAGGAGACAGTGGAGTAGAGTTTGGGCCTTGTCACGGGGCTCTACCATCTCCCACCCCGAGGGTAGCCAGGACCTGTCCAAGTAAATGAGGGAAGGCCTTTTAAAGGGTAACCCAATCTGTGGTTTACCTAAAGTCTTTGTCATGTATAACGCCAGCATTCCATCCTCTGCGATGAATCCATAGGATGACAATAAAGAGTCTACACACACAGAGTTAACGTTTCAGAGCTAAACCGGGAACAGTCAGTAGAGCTCGTTTACTTGAAAGTTCAGTTACAGTCCAGTACAGAGTACATCCATCATCAGGACACTGATGCAGGCAAATTAGTGGTGTGACAGGTAGGTTCTCACGGGTTGCTCTAGACTATCCACAGTCGAGTTATCTGCGTGACCTGGTCCCCGGCAAACTCCTACTTTCTTTCTCTCTCTCTACCGGTACACACTCACGTTTAGGAAAGGGCACTCAGCACTGTATAGCAGGTTCTCCCACACTTGCGGTCCTTCAAGTAACAAGCATAGAGGCCTGGGTAGATAGGGCCCAGGGCAAACACAGGGCAATCGCTCACCCTCTTCCATCTTCTCCACACACAGACTGAAGGTGTCTATGTGCAGGCAGACTCTCTCCTTGCCAAACTTCTCACCAACTTAACTAATACTCCACTCCCTCTCATGCACCTTGCAAACACTTATATCAAACAAGGTCACATAACACACAAGATACATTTTCCAGCCATAACCCAGACACTAACTTTTCAGTGCTGCAGAGGTGCAATACACATCAAATTCACTCATATAGAAGACACTGATAATACATAGGCAGTGGACAAAGGCATTTATACTTGTGGAGAGGCCCTGTTACTCTGGGCCACTACACAAGCACCTCTAAAGCATGTTGTGCAAGCTCTGGCCACTCAACCAGCTTAGACACTCAGAAGTTAAAATCGTCAAAGACCATGTCTGAGTGCATCCATGCAGGAGCTGGACCATCATGGATAACTGCTGCCTGTGAATGTCAGTCCTACTCTATGCTTTTGCTGCAGGTTGTGTCGGACTGAAAAAACTATGCCTATGTTAGTATTACAGTTGTGGCACGGGACTGGAGTCTCTTGTTGTAGTCGTTACTGGGAGGAAGCGGGGTCAAGGAGGCAGCCAGGGTCTGGTACACAGGATGACGGTGCAGCACAGCGGATTTCAGCAGTAGCGTAATCTAAAGGAAAAGCCAGGGTCTGGTACATGGGATGATGATCTATTCAGCAAGAGAGGGAGTAGGAGGAGAGGTAGCTAGCTTATAGGCACAAGGCACAATAAACACGCACTGAAGGAGTGGCAAGGCCTGGCTTTTATAATGAGCCTAATCAAACACTGGGTGGAGCTAGGACATGGGCTGGGTTGGCAAGATCTGGGAATAAGGCAAAAGGTATACAGGGGGAACTGTCCAAAGGGCTGGATGGCTCAATAAGAAAGGCTACTGCTTGGAATACAGAAGATTCCAGGTTCAAGTGCAGGTTCGAGTCCTGACAGTTAGACTTCCCCTGTTACCGGAAGTGCTGTGGCTTCCCACTGTGCTGCTGCTCGACTCCACTTTAATAATGAAGAATGAAAAAATAAACAGATGAGATGACCTTATTTGGTCCACTAATCTTAAGCTTCAGTCCTGTGAACTGGATGGCATCACTTTAACAGTCCCGGTAAACTAAGTGAACAGAAAGTCCATGAAGTCTCTTAAACCACTGCGTAATGAGTTTGTTGTATAGTCTGGATTCCAGATTCTTTATGCAGTCTCTAATCAGACCTTTGAAATTTTGTCTTACTGGGCACCAAGTGTTCCTCCTGTAGGATATAGACCACAAGAGCTGAGCAAGCCCTTGGAGGAGACTGGCTCTGGTATCTGTGCAGCAGCTTTACAGTTAAAGGGGTTGTCTCGCGAAATCAAGTGGGGTTATACACTTCTGTATGGCCATATTAATGCACTTTGTAATATACATCGTGCATTAAATATGAGCCATACAGAAGTTATTCACTTACCTGCTCCGTTGCTAGCGTCCTCGTCTCCATGGTTCCGTCTAAATTCGCTGGCAGCTTGCTTTTTTAGACGCGCTTGCGCAGTCCGGTCTTCTCCTTTCAGCACGAGCCGCTTCAGTGTGCTCGCCGCTACAGCTCTTCTGCGCATGCGCAGACGAGCTGTCACTGCTCGGGAGCGCGCTGGAGCGGCCATTCTGTACCATCCTCTCTTAGAGGAAGGTGCAGAAACTTGAGCCGCCCAGCCGAGAAGCCCAGCCCAGCTGTCCCGCCGTCCTGCCGCCCAGGTAAGTCATGGGCCGGGGGGGCCGGGGGTCTGCCGCTCTGCGGGGGGGGGCTGCCGCTCTGCCGGGGGGGGGCTGCCGCTCTGCGAGGGGGCTGCCGCTCTGCCGGGGGGCCGGGAAGTCTGCCGCTGTGCCGGGGGGGGCTGCCGCTGTGCCGGGGGGGGCTGCCGCTCTGCCGGGGGGGCTGCCGCTGGGCCGGGGTGGGGGGCTGCTGCTGTGCCGGGGGGTCTGCCGCTGTGCCGGGGGGTTACCTGCTGCCTGGCGGTGGGTGACTGTGTGCCGTGGTCGGCGGCTGCGGTGGGTCCGGTCGGCGGCTGCGGGGCGTCTGGTTGTCAGGGAGACACAGCTGGTAGCGTCTCGGGAGCGCGCACGTCGGGCTACAGCAAGCGACAGGAAAAAAGCCGGCGGCCATCTTAGGAAAATTTTTATAAGTTGCTGAAACGCTGGAACTGTAAGTACAAACCAGCTAGAAAAGTCATTTACAGGGGGGCTTAGTAATGTATGGTTAATTAGGGGGACTGGGCAAAAAAAAAAAATTCACTGCTTCCTCGAGACAACCCCTTTAAGTCATATTTCTGCCCAAAGGGCTCTGTTTTAGAGCTGCTGCCACAAATGGCAATCAGGTTATCTCTGTGCTTCCCCACAGACTCCCTATCTTCTCCCAAGTACAGCATGCATAGACTCAGGTGATATCCCCAGCTCCCACACTGCAACATAACGGCAAAGACTAGCTATTTGCTGTCTCTTCTTCCTGCTCAGAGAGCGGCTCTTCATTCCCTCGCACTTTAAAGTCACAGTAGTTTACAAATCGCTGACCCAGCAGAACATCAAATTGAAAATAAAATAGTCAGCAGCAAACATACTCCCCTTACATCCCTATGTAGTACACCAGAGTTGGGATCCCACAGCACTTTTATAGCTACCTCGTGAAGAATGTATATGTATGTGTGTACTTCTGGTAAACTGCATTTAATTATGTTTATTTGCCTTGACTGGGCAATAAAGAGTTAACTTCTGGTGCTCTCACCACTACGTAGCACTAGCTGACAAGGCAGAATTCACCCTAACCTGCTCTCACATCTGTCAATCACTACTAGCTAGTACTGGGATTGGGTAGAGAGATTCCCCTTAGCTCAGGATTGCTTTGTGGGGAGGGTATAAAAGACAGAGTGTGGGTGAAGGGAAGGGAAGAAAAAGAGAAAACGAAGAGAGGGAGTGGAGTGTGATTGAGTCTAGTCCTGGAGCCCAGCCATGGAGGAAGTCTAGTCGTGGAGTCAGCAGGAGGGGAGAGCAGGAGCACAGAGGGGAGTCATCTTCAACCTTGCCCTAAGGGATCCTTACCAGGGAAGATCTTCTTGTAAACCAGAAGGAATCCGACACTACAACTGCGAGTTTAACTTGTCCCTGCACAGCCAGGAGTCAAAGTGTCCACAGGAGACTTGTACTGTTCCCCTCATTCCTCCACAAATAACCTCCTATGTCAGCAACCACCTAACTTAGCTGGGCATTCTCATTCTTCAGGAGAGGGTCAAGAAATTAATGTATGTTTTTGCATATGCTCAAGAAGTGGCTGGAGAGTTTACCGCTTGCTCAATGAAAAGTGTGAACTTTGTACCCTGACTCTCATGCTTAAGTAAACTGTGTGCCTTTAGTTATACTGATACTTCAATGGGCTCCTCTCTTTATTTCATAATGGCAATGCACTCATTCAAAGGCACTGGCATCACCAAGACTTTACAATAATCACCAATTGCTTCACCAAGAACCCTTTTGCAATCCCACTTCCCACACGAGCTACCATTTTAGGCAGAGTAGCCACCATCGTGACAAGGTCAGAATTGATGCACCCACTCAAGCTACTCCCGCAAACGTCTTCTTGCTGCACCTACAGCTCTGTACTCTCTGTACATATTGACTCTGTGTAAATGAAAACTTGGGATGTTTAAAAACTAACCTACTAACATCTACTGAGTACGGGTAATGAAGGCATTTTTTATGGTATGGGCTCTGCTTTGTCCAATCCTCTTTTCCCTCATCTATAGCGACAGAATTTCAGCAATAATGTGGGAGGATTGACAGGACATCTTTCTTATGTGATATGGACTAAAACACTTTCCAAAAATGCTATCATCCTACTGGCTTCTTCCTAGCTGCTAATATCCCACTCTGCCAAATCTATTTGGCTGCCAGCCACTTTCACCTCTTCAAATATAGCAGATTATTGCTACTTCATTTACTCTGTAAAATATATAAACTATAACTGTTTTTAGCAAAAGAGCTAGGCTAGCCTTAAAAAGATATATAGTGAATATTTATCAGTTTATGAATCCCATCTGTTCCTCCACCCCTGACTATTCTTTCTCTCTTATTTCCATATCTGTCTCTCATTTCACTATATTTTTTTGCTTTCATCCTTGTGCACTGCTCACATTCTGCATTTATGGGTCACAGCACATGCCCAGACTATTTAGAAATCTATATCAGTAAAGCCATGTTGGGAATTTGCACTTTCCTGAATGCAATTTTTGCACACCAGAGGGACTTCTGCATACATGGTAATCTAAATTGATTCTCTTCTTGAATTTATTCAAGGAAAAATGCATAAAATACCCTTTGCACTGAGATTCTCAAGATGCAAAAAGAAAACTGGATCTAGAAAATAGAAGAAAAAATACAAATTTGGATTGCATATATTTACTTTTATTTCTTGATTTAGACAGATTTACAGATTTAGGCAGGCCTCACACAGGTTTAAGCGCATGTATGCTCACTATCGCAAGAAGTATATGCGCTATGCATTGCGCAAGATCGAGGGCTATTGGGACCGGTTCGGTGCAGTTTACTGTACCTTATTGTGCTGCTGAGACTCCTCATATCAGACCGGTCATGTCAGCACCATGTTGGAGTAGGCCAGACTGCCTACTTACCATAGTAGGTGGGGCAGCCTACTTTTAAGCAGGTCAGCTGACTCATAAAGGAGGGGGGGGTTCAGCTAACTTCCTAAGTCCAGGTGTTTTTGATCAAGCCTGGGAAATCCCACCGTTTACTCCATGATTTCATGCAGACGGTGTCCTTCTGTGTGTAATTGTGCAGAAAAACAGAGCATGTTGCATTTTTTTCCCCATGCTCTGAATGCGCTTCTGTGAGGCCGCCCTTAGAGGTAAAGAGAATAATTGATTAAGGGATCATGTTCACAGGTGTTCTTTCACCGCTTATTACACATGCGTTGCACAACTATGCGATACGCGGTGAATGAAATCAATGAAAGTCAACGGACTCTTATTTATCTATACATGTATGTGTGAAACGAAACTTTTGGACTTGATAATGGAGAACCTCAGGATTGGTGTATTCTACTTGCTTCCCAACCTACACAAAGCTGGCAACCCAGGGAAACCAATTATACTGTCATGGCGTCCCTCAGCCGTACTGAGCATGCACGGTTGAAACGTCATCACGCTCGGACATCCCCGAGAGTATTCCTCACTAACTGCGCATGTACGGGTCTCACACTTGCTTAGTACGGCTGAGGGACGCCATGACAGTCATACCGGAGTCTGGATGCCGCCATGCTTCCCCGTGGTCCCCGCAGCGGATCCTGTAGGTGAGTGGTGTATACACATGTGTTTTATTTTCATAATGTCACTCGGTGTATTGATTGGTGGATTGCCACTATATATATGTTAATGTGTGGAATGGATCATTAGCTTGACAAAGGCCCAATTGTAGGGCCGATATGTGGCTGTTTGCTTCATCCTCCATTTTTAAATGGACTGAATAAAAGAAAAAGTTTTGTCTTTCTGATGCTGCCTTATTACTCGGTATTCTGATAGTAATGAAAGTGGCAAAGAAGATGTGGCAATCGGTATGAGAATATGTTCTTTGCTGGGGGAGCTGAAAATATATGTTATTAGCAGGTAGAAGGTGGATCTTGATACTCAAACTCACTTGTCTTATGTACTCATAAGCATGCAGCACTTTTCATATGGTAATCTACCTCACAGATGTCATTATAGTTAATGGGATCCACTGGGTGGCGTTGGTGTCCATCGTGATAGAGCAGAACAGCACTAATGTGAACAAAGCAGACAGTAGGAAGTGGGTATGCTGCTTCGTATCTATTCAGTCTTTAGAAAGGATAAAAACTAGAGCTACAGTAAAGTGCTTCTTATAAAATGTTCCCAATAAGATGAATCAACTTGATTAACTGTGAATCTCAAACCTGGTAAATCTGTTCTCCTATCTCATATACATGAGTGAATTATTTTTACATTCCAAATTCTACTGATTCTCCAAGATAGAAATCTTGAGCTGTACTAATTCTACTACTATCTACGATAAATACATTTATGTCTGCAGGTGAAGAAATAGTAAACCTTTGCAAAAGCACTGTTGTAGCCTGTTGATTAGGTATATGCTTGTAAATTACATTATAGCTTATTGCTAGTGCTATACAAAGCTATCATCACAAATAAATATCTACTACTGAGCTAAATTTTGTTTTCCCACTGAGACACTTCTCTGTTTTTCTTTTGACTTGTTTTGCATATATCATTTCAGGATGTTATGATATACACTTATTGTCAAAAATAAATCAAGCACTTAGGAAGAGGAGTTGTCAGAATGGAATTAAACTTTATATATGTGATTGTAACGTTGATATAAGTAAGTACGATATCAGAGCAAAAGGATACTGTATTGAGGAAAACTGAACACTTGAAGGGAGGCTCTAGTACCCTGTTGGGCCGCCTCTAGCTTGGATGTAGGATGTCATACGGGTAGGCATGGAGGCTCTAGTACCCTGTTGTACCGCCTCTAGCTTGGATATAAGATGTCATACGGGCAGGCATGGAGGCTCTAGTACCCTTTTGGGCCAACTCTAGCTTGTATATGCAGCGAGCTGGAGTTAGCAGATGTTGCTCGAGCGGGTTGTCATTCCTTAGGTGTAGTCACGATGGTGGCTACTCTGTGTGAAACAAAGGCCCGTGTAGTAGACAGATCGCACAAGGGTGGTTAGAAACCACAGTAGTAAAAGTTCCATGTGACGCCAGTGCCTCAAAATATCAAGTAATGAAGAAAATAAAGAATCCAGACTCAAAGAGCTTTGCTAAAACTGGAGTCACACGGTTTACTCGACACTTGAAATATTATGTAACAGTTCCCACTTTGCAGATGTTACAGTCAACAACAAACTTCAGTAGATTTGTTGGTAACACGCATAACAGGCATTGATTTCTTGACCTTATCTCTGTTTCTGTTAAGGGAGATGCTTGCCAGTCTAAGTTATCTGGTGGCTGCTGTAGATGGTTGTTCGTGGAGGAATGGAGAGAAGCTAACAGTCTCTCACTTGCTTTACTAGACCCGCCAACTTCTGACCTAGCCGGAACACTTTTCACTCACGATCTCTAGGCCTGTCCTCCTTCCCGGATCCGCAGAGTCTGCCATGGCTTATTTCCACAATTAGGCAGGGACAACAAAGACTCTCCAGTGACTGGCTCCAAGTCTTGTCCTTCACCCGTTTCCTTGGAGGATTCCTGAGCTAAACCCAGGCTGGACTGTACTTGAGCTTAGCTCAGACTGGCTGGTCTGAGCCTAAGCTTGGCTCCTCATGTCCTTCCTCTCTGACTACATTTTTACTTCTCCTTCTCTTAAGCCTGACTAAACATAATCTCAACCCCTAACCAATCCTAACTCAGACATAGAAAACTGACACGACACAGAGCAGGTTAGGGTGACAGGGGTACAGACATATACAAGATAGACAACATTAATATACTTACATAGACATTCCAAATGAGGTAGCTGAATAAGTTCTGTGGGGACCCTAACTCTGGGCCACTACATAAACAAGATGTGATACAGGCGGGTATGGAGGCATACAGGTTCCATATGTTATCCTGAATCATATCGCCGCTCCGCATTTACTGTAACTGAGTCTGTAAATGATACAAACTCGTAGTCTGTTGAAGTTGGCATTCCAGATGACTCCATACATGTTCTGTTGGCAATATATTTGGTGACCAGGCAGGCCACGGCAGTGTGGCAATGTTATGAAGACATTCCTGTGATACCCTGTGTGTGGCCCAGCATTATCCTGCTGGAAAATGCCTCTTGTAAGCTGCCATGAGAGGAACACATGTGGCTGCAGGATGTCCTGAACATATCGCTGAACTGTCATTGTCCCTTGTACCCCTACTAAGGGTGACCGCTTGTCATATAAGATGGCCCCCCATATCATCACATCAGCAGTGGGGGCAGTCTGTCGCTCTACAACAAAGGCAGGATTGAAGCATTTACCCATAGGTATCCAGACATGAATATGGCTGTCTTCTGTGCCAAGGCTAAATCTAGATTAGTTGCTAAAGACAACCTGATTCCATTTGTTGCAGTGCAGTTTTGTCGTTCATGACGCCACTGCCAATGGAGGTGACAGTGGGTGACTGTGCAAGGTATTACATGTAATTGTTGCCGTGATACCAAATGTCCTTCAGCCAAATGCCTGGAAATGCTTCTGACAGACATAGGGGCCTGTAACAATAGTGGTACTCTGGATGTCAGAAAACAAAACAGTTGGAGCTACTTGTGCATATCGGACAATTAAATGATCCTCTCTACTGGTAGTTTGTCAAGGGTATCCTGAGCCCCATTGTGTACTATTAGGCCAGCTACCCATGTCTGCCGCCCTCTTACTATTCCCAGCAGATGCGGGCATCACTCTACTCCCACAGTATGAATAGACTCTCACTTCCACTTTCTATCAGCACTGCAGGAGTTAATCCTCTCCAGTGCTCTTAGCTCACCTGCAGGGTAATCAGCTATTACCTCTCTATTTAGCTGATCTAGGGATTTAACTTCCTTTAACTGAGTGTTGGTGTTTGTTTGTTCCTGCTCCCAGCAAAAACATTCTGTTTCTGATACCTAGGCATTGCCTATCGTACCTGTCATTTGGATTTTGCTTGAACTCTGCCTGCCCCAACCATCAGACTTGTGACCTGGACCTTGCTTTTACATCACCAGTGGACCACATCCTGACTGTATGCTTTGGCCTGTCTCGTTGTGCATTGCACCAGTGTCGCCGACTCCCGTGAGTTAGATGCCAACTACATTGGGACTATTCGAGGAGGCAGTGGCCTGTTCTGTTCCCTGCTGTGAAGGCCAGATCCCTGTACAGGGTTAAAGGGTGAATACTGGGGAGCCATTGGATACCGCCTTTAGGTCTAGCCCAAAGGCAAACTGGTTAGTTGGCACAGTGGGTCCACACACGCTGATCATAACATATGCATGACCTCACGCATCCACTGATCTGAACATCTCCTAAAGTCTGGTCAGAGCAGCCCAGGTGGTGGGCAGTTTGTCAATGTGATCATCCAGCTTCTTGTATTCCAAACTCTGTTAATTGGGTGAAATATCTTCAATGACATTGTAGCAGCATGTCTAGTGATCAATGGGCTCTATTCAAGCGGAAAAAGAGGTCCACTACTGACAAGTAGTCCCTAGGAGCCTTTTTATAGACCACGGATGGAACCACTTTTAGGACCTCAGGTGGCAACACCATTTATATATTGTCATCTAGACCAAAAAGGAGGCCTTTCAATGGCCTGTCATAGATAAATCAATATACTAAAACAACAACATGGCAGAAAGGACAAGACAGAACATAGAAAACAAGAGAATGAGTTAAGAGGGAGGTGAAATAAAAGACAGGGCTACTTGCACTATGTTATTTGCTTTGATTAGTTTTTATTGGAGCCAGGAACTTGAGGGCAATGAATTCAGTAAAAGGACCTTTTGGATCCAACAGGCGTTCCAGTTCGCACATTTGTTTACAATTAATCACACTGTATTATTCAGTAAGGGTGTAACGTACTCCATGCTTCTTATATCTATGTAATATATGTAAAAGTAGTAAAGTAGCAACCCAGTTTAAAAGATAGTATATTAAGGAGATAGAACTATGGGTTAAGTGGCATATGGTATCTCAATATCCTATATATGAGAGATTTACCCTCAGTGCAGAAGGGTTGAATTTGAGGGTAAATCTAAAATTCAGGGATAGTGTTCCCAGTTGCACTACCCCTCCAACAACAATTTGGTATATTTGTTTTCAGTTTATCAACGGAAGAGGGGTTATGATACCAAAACATCAGAAATGTGTATCGGTTTCCTTTGTTGTTCATAGTGATGTTTTGGACACCTTTCTCCAAATTCAAAAAGTCAACAATTATCATTCAGATTCCTTTGAATCAGTGGGAATCTGAATGTTCCCCAAGCGTGGCAGGAAAACGGAATCCTTGACGCAGATGTGAAAGCAGCCTTGTCCTAGTAAAAAAAACTGAAGCAAAACGGAACTGAAGTAAACTGAATGCATGCAGATTTTTTCAACCACCCATTGAAATAATTTATTTCAGTTTTATTTCCATTTCTTCTGCTCTAAAAACCGAACGCGGAGACAAAAAGGCTCAGTGGAGGCAAAACGCTAGTGTGCAAGGGGCCTAAATTATATATTTTGATACTTTGTATTGTTCTTCATTGGCACTGCAGATCTATTCACATTATTGCCAAGGCTTTCATTTATAGCGCTTTGTGATTTTCAAATGGATACCCATGATTCCAGACAGATCTTATTGACTTTAATGGTGTCCATCAGGGCTCTGTTATTATTGATGAGAAGAATAGTACTGTTGACTATGGTATTCATGCTGTCAAAAAACACTGAAAAGGCAGGGAGGGATGCTCTGAGCACCGGTCTGGATAGACTCTTATTTTGGCAAGTGTATGAGATTTTTCTTTTTGTAAACTTGTGTTTGTGAGATTTAGATTTTATTTTACAGTTCCTCTTTTCTGTATTTTAGACATCTTTAATTTATCATAACTACCACGCCAATTCTAAAAAAGTGGGGACACTATGTAAAATGTAAATAAACGCTGAGCAAAAAACAGAATGCAATGATTTGGAAATCTCATAACCATATTTTATTTGCAATAGAAGAGACAGTCAAACCTTTAGTTTTGTTGTCTTCTAGTTTCGCCAGTTTCTAGTTTCACTGATTTTTCAAGCTAGAATTTCGCCTGAAATTTCACTGGCTGCTTCTAGTTTCGCCAGCTAGCTGTGATTGGCTGAGAGGGCTGTCACTCAGCCGATTCAGCCAATCAGAGCAATCTCTTGCTGGGAGGCCAGGAATTCAATCCCCATCACTAGCAATAGATGATTTGCTGGCTTGACAAGCGCCCGGCAGCCGGCCAGAAGCTCCAAAAGCAGCGAGGGGGACCCCGACGACACCTGAAAGGTGATTATTGATGCCATCTGCAGTCCTATGTAACACCACAGATAACACACTTGTAACTCTTAGGACAGATAATGATGCCACCTGCAGTCCTATGTAACAGCACAGATAACACACAGTGATAAGTCTTAGGACAGATAATGATGCCACCTGCAGTCCTATGTAACACCACAGATAACACACTTGTAACTCTTAGGACAGATAATGATGCCACCTGCAGTCCTATGTAACAGCACAGATAACACACAGTGATAAGTCTTAGGACAGATAATGATGCCACCTGCAGTCCTATGTAACACCGCAGATAACACACAGTGATAACACTTAGGACAGATAATGCAGGAGATGTGACCTGCAGTCCTATGTAATACCTCAGGTACACACTGCTCTACATTAGGGTGCTTTTTTGGTATTAAAAAACATATTTGTTGTCTATTAAATGTGGTTTGGTGTGTTTTTTGGAATGTCTAGAACGAATTAATTGGATTTACATTGATTCCTATGGAAATAATTGCCTCTAGTTTCATTGGTTTCAAGTTTGGCTCATTGCTTTCAGACGGATTACCAACGAAAATAGAGGTTGGATTGTATAATACACATTAGAAGGTGAAAGTGAGACATTTTTCAATTTCATTTTTAAAAAATTAACTCGTTTAGAAATTGATGGCGGCAACACATCTGAAACAGTTCACTAATTTCACATGGTAGTGCTAGTAGCTATGGACGCACTAGTCTTGGTTCTGATGTCACCTGGTTTCCAGGAAGCAACAGACCTGACATGCGATCGCAATTCAGTTAAAAGGTGTTGTGGGGTAGGTAGACACCATTGTATTCCTTCTATCACATGGTAGGGATACTTTTTTCTTTTCTTAGGGTGAACACCCACTGGCTATACGATATCCTTGCGATGCAAGATTGAGTGAAAAGACATGATAATGAAGCCAATGATTTTCAATGGTTTCATTCTCATTACCGATGTTTTCACTATAACCTTGCATCACAAAGAAGAATCTGCGGTATCCCCCATTGTTCTCAATGGGGACGGTGACAATAGTGCTAGCCCCATTGAAAACATAAGGAGTACATTGAGCTCCCCTACAACAGCTGTGACAGCTATGGCAGAGGATTCCTTGATCCCCACGGTTCAATTACGGCTGGGCGCTGCCTCTAATTCACCACAACGCTCAGCTAATCAGAGGCAGCACTCAGAAGTCATTCAATGACGGCTTGGCCCTGCCTTTGATTGGCCACAGCACTCAGCCAATCAGAGGCAGCGCTTTCCAGA